>NC_056741.1:1643156248-1643210771 GCF_019279795.1 Protopterus annectens | reverse complement strand
AGCCCATTCACTTTAAAGTTTTCAAGCCCCCCTTTTTTTGGGGACTAGGCCCCCCAAACTCCTAAAGGGGTGTTCCCACCAAATTTATTTTGGCCGGGGTGTTAAATGATGATGGCTCACCTGCAGCTGCAGGGTTTTCAGATCTTTCCATTCCTGGACGATTGGCTCCTCTCCCGTTCCTCCAGGCATCGTTTGATTCAGGCCAGTGATCATCTCCTTCAGATTGCTCAGTACCTGGGTATTACTATAACCCTCAACAAGTCTCAGCTGGCACCAATGCAGGTACTGGATTTAATAGGTGCTCTGCTTGACACTACTCAGGGCATGGTGTTTCTTCCTTGACAGTTATTGCTTCGTCATCATATGCGTTGCATTATTCAAGCCAATCCTCCCCTGGCGGGCTCAGTTCTTTGGGCGTTGGGGTCCATGGTGGCCACAATCACTCTCGTCTGTACACACACGCGCATCTGCATATGAGGGTTTTGCAATGGACCTTAGCCATTCAATAGTCTTTGCTGGATCTTCCCTTATCACATCCTGTTAGACTATCTCATGTTTACCAGGACTCCCTTCTTTGGTGGCTCCAATCCCTAGACCTCCTTCAGGATCGGCAATTTGTTCTTCTCTCCTGTACGATTATGGTGACCAGACTCCTCCCTGCTCAGGTTGTGGGGGGGGGGTTGGCATTGCATGGGAAGGACAGTCCAAGGGACGTAGGCCTCTCTGGAGACCAATTTGCATATCAATGTCCTGGAGATGATGACAGTGCTTTTGGAGTTGCAAACTCTTCGTGCCTTTCTTCCTCTGGGACCTGTTGCAATACAGATGGACAACATGTCACTAGTCTGGTACATCAACAAACGGGGGGGGAACCATAGGGGGGGGCCATATCCTATCTGCTCTGCCACAAAGCCATGGGATTGTGGGAGTGAGTGAGCTACATTGGCTGTTTTCTGGTGGCAACACACATTCCAGGGAAGTCCAACATTTTGGCGGACAGGCTCAGACATTCTATTCTGATGCCGTATGAGTGGTCCTTGAATCCTTCAGTTGTGGACAAGATCTTTCTAAACTGGGGTCAGCCTTGCTGTGAACTCTTTGCTTTTCCTTCCAACGTGAAGTGCAGTGGGGAGTCCCCCAGAGATGCTCTAGTTCATTCTTGGCCCTCTGGTCTACTGTATGCATATCCTCTGCTCCCTCTAATTCCCAAGTTCATTCAGAAAGGTCGCTGTCTGGGGAGCTCAGTGATCCTCATTGCCCATTTCTGGCCTTTCCAAGTTTGTTTTCCCACTCTGTGGTCTCATGTTGTGTCCTCCTTGGATGCTAGACCTGTTTCCGGATCTGATTACACATCCCTCAGGGGTTCCTCACCCAGACTTAGTCAGCCTAAAGCTCATGGCTTGGCTGCTCCAATTCCCCATGATAGCAAGAACTCCCGGGCTGTCTTCTGTTAAGAAGAACTTGGTAGTGGTGCACAAATCTTCTACCAGGAAGGTCTGCTCAAGCAAATGGAAACGTTTTTCAATCTGGGCCTCTCTGCATGACCTGGATCCATTCACTGTGCTAGTCTCAGCCATTTTGGAATTTTTGGTGGACATTTTTAATCATGCTGCTATTTTCTGTACTGTTGAGGTACAATTAGCAGTGCTTTCCAGTTTTCAAATAGATGAAAATTAGACTTCATTGGCTTCTTCTAAGCTTTGTAAGGCATTTTTGAAAGGTATCTTTCTTCTTAGGCCTCTGGTTAAGGACCCCATGCCCCCTTGGGATCTTACCTTTGTTCTGCAGACTTTGGTTTCTTCTCCATTTGACCCAGCGACCATGGTTGACTTGCAGTTTTTGTCATTGAAGACTGCTTTTTTTGGTAGCAATTACCTCCACCAAGAGAGTTTCTGAGATTCAAGCCTTATCTATCAAACCTCCTTATCTGGTCTTTCACAAAGACAGGGTGTCCCTGTGGACCAGTCCATCTTTTTTGCTGAAGGTGGCATCAGAATCTAATGTTAACCAGGTCATTAATTTGCCAGTTTTCTTTCCAAATTTCCAGAATAAAGGAGAGTACAGATTGCACTTGCTTGATGTTCAGAGGCAAACGTGTTTCTGTTTACATAGAACAAAACCTTTTCGTAAGTCTGATTAACTGTTTGCTTCCTTTTCTAAACCTTTCTTGGGAAAGCCTGTTTCTAAAGTTACAATTGCTTGATGGATTTCTGAATGCATTTCATTGGCCTATCCAGCCAAAGGTTCATCTCCACCAGGACTTGTCCAGGCTCATTCCACCAGATCTGTTGCTACTTCTGCGGCTTTTTGGTCCAGGGTTTTTCTGGATGATATCTGCTCTGCGGCAACCTAGGCATCATTGCCCACTTTTATTTTCCATTATAAATTAGATTTTCTTTCTAGGGGCAAGGCATCTTTTGGCTCAGCCATGCTCCGGAACATCCTTTCATGAGGACCACCCAGGGTTTATTGGTTGCTGGGGACTCTGTCCCTCAGGTTGAAGATCAAATGAAAACAACTTCAGATAAACAAGTTTCCCCCTGCCTTGTGTGGGCTGTGTAGTGAACTGGATGGCAAAGGCATAGCCCCTTTATCTTGGCTATCTTTCCTTTTAATAATCCTTTTGTGGGTTGTCAGGTTTATTGGCATGTTGTCTAGGATGGGAGGCTGCTGTTCTGCAACAAACTCAGTCTGAGGGGGGGAGGGAGATGGGGGCATTATGGGTAGGGGAGGAGCTTGGACTTTGGATCCAATGCTGGAGTATGTGGTCAAGTCGAATCCGTGCTGGATCAGAGTCCCTCAAGTTGAAGACAAATGAAAAGCAACAAATCAGGTTATGGTAAGTACATAACTTATTTTATTGGCTTTTGTTACTTCATAGACTCCCATCCATTCCCCTTCTCTTTAATGTCCTTTCCTGTTATTCCCCATCTTTTATTTGCTCTTCTTCCATACATTCTTCTCTGTAGCCTCTTAGTTTTAGGCGATTGTAGTCACTGTTGCAGGTGTTCAGCTACAAGGTACTCTTTTACCTTTCTCATTTTGTAAGAATCAGCATTCGTGGATGTCCTCAGTTAAATACTTCGCCTTCTTGTTAACTTCTTATATGTGATGCATTAAGATATGTAATTACTTTGAGTCAATTATGTGTTATTAGTGTAGTCTTCCATTCTTTTTACCCTTCAAGCTGTATTTTATTGACAGTTACGCTGCATACCTTCATCACTTACTTATGATCTGTCTTCAGCCATTTAATACTTTATCTCACAAGTTGGCTTTAAAAAGCCTCAGTATGCTGGACAGAGGAAGCTTCAGACTTTAGCTGTGACCCTGCACCTAGACTGATTCCAGCCAGGCAGTGATGCCCTGGAGAGGAGATCACATGGTACCACTTAAGTGACCATGACAGTAGTAACATTACAATGATGCTCCAGCCAGGATCTGAACTCGACAGATGGAAATTACTGGCTGTCTTTATGGATGTTCATCGTGTTTCGCTGTTGCAGTCATTACATTTGGGGTATCCTGCTGGCAGGCAACCCGCAGTCAGCCTGAATTCCAAAGTCCTGGTCCGGCGTCGGTTGCGGTCACCTCTTCCCTGACGTCAGTGCACCAGGGGTATAAAAGATGCAGCCGACGCCATTTTCTTCAGTCTTTCTTGCTGTGTGGTGCCCGAAGCAAAAGCAGTTTGTAAGTGCCGGTCGGCCGACTCCTGAGATTTTCGAAGTCTTCAATAAAGCTAAGTACCCCGTTGGGGAAACTTTTTCTTGCTCCAGACCGATGTCAGAAAAAGTTAACAATTTTATTTCTTGTGGGAAGCAAATACCTCATAAGGATTTCCACTCTTAATGTATTCCTTGCCTAGGCCCTGACCACGACATTGCTAGTTGTCAGTTTTGTGCTAGATTTGTCCAACGCACTATTAAGCATCGGTACGATTTTGCTTTTCATTATTTTGGCAGAAGGTTTAACTACATAATGCTGTCGGAACAACCGACGACCGGAATTCATAAAAAACGCAAGGATAAAGACAAGGACAAGCATTAGAGGTCCAAAACCGATGACAAAGCCTCTTCTAGGCCAGTCGCCGGTGCTCAATGAGGTGCTTTCGCAGCCCCTGATTCCCGCTACCTCAGAGCCACAGTCTGCCTCCGACTCCCATGTGGAAACAGCTAGGCCTCTGAATACTCAAGGTATTGGCCCTTCGGGAATTAATCCCTCAGATGGGTCCGGAGCCGCTGAGCAGGCATCGGCTTCTGAGGGTGTCTTCAGACCTGCACAACTTTATATAAAGCCTACTTCAGCATCCAAGACAGTCTAAAACAGTTTTAAAGACAAGGAAACCAGTACAGCATTCTCCAGGACAGGCCTCTTTGCCTAAGAAACAGATGCTCAAAATGGCCAAAGACCTAATTACTTTAAACAGGGGTTCCTATCCCCTTCCTGATAAGAAGCCTAGGCAAGACACTGAATAGGATTCCTCTGATCAGGTTTCCATTTCCTCTGACTTCTCTTCTGATCAGGGATATTCTGTTCCTCCCTGTGAGGATTCTGATGCTGAAGACTCTATTCCTTCAGCTTCTCCTCTGGAGGACTATTCTTTTGGGGAACCCTGCATACCATGAGGGAGCATTTCCATTGGGAGAGCCAGGATTATTCCGATTCTAAGAAAATACTTAATAGACTTTATTTTACTTCTTCAGCACAGACCTCTTGCAATTCCCCCTGTTCTAGACATAATAGATGATGTTTTCTCTGAGTCCGGCCTGTCTCCAGACTCTCTACCTCCTGCCCCTGTCAAGCCAGACAGATACTACAGGGTCCCAGACGCCCATAAGTTTCTTTCCAAAAACCCTGCTGCTGACCCAGAAATTATCTCACAGGGTCCCAAAGGGGTCAAGGCTGCTTCTGCCAAAAACCCTACACTTCTGCTACCTTGGCTGTAAGGGCTTTAAATTGTCAGTTTCATATGCTCAAATATCAGCAGTATTTAATGTCTTTGTTAAAACAAAAAATGTTGACAAATTCTGAATGTACTGGGAACAAAGATTTGCAGGATTTATTGCATGCAGCTGAACAAGTGGGAAAACATACTTTGCAATGTGGCTATGATTCACTGGAGGCCTCGTGCAGGGCCGCTGTTATAGGTTCTGTTAGAAGGCATGCTTGGTTAAAGGAACAGAATCTGCCTGATCATGTTAAAGCAAAATTATTGGATACTCCATTACAGCATGATACTTTGTTTGGTGTTAAGGCAGAGGAGGTGTTAAAGAAAATGGAGGATAAGGCAAAATCTATGCAGACAGTAAAGGATTTCTTACAGGTATAGCCATCCAGATTTAGCAGGAGCTGGCCCTCTAAGAATTGGTCCTTTCCAGTGTCAGACAGGCCACAGAGGCAGATTCAGATGCCCTAAAGGCAGGCAACAGCCCCAGGGCTCATACAGGCCCAACAATGGGGGTGCTTCTACCTCCAAAAGCGGAGAAGACAAATCACAGCCTTATAGAAAACGGTCTCAATGACTTCCCTCTGCCAATGCCAAGCACTTATTTTTTGGCAGCACCCTTAGGGGGAAAGCTAGCACTTTTTTCACAAAACTGGCACGATCACCCAGGACAAATGGGTCTTAAAGATAGTCTCTCAGGGCTACAGGTTCCACTTTCACACCCTTCCAAAGGCAAAAGGTATGTCAGACCTGCCATGCAATCAGTGGCAAGAGGCACAAAAACAAGTTTCATCCCCCATGGACATGGGGGCTATTCAGCCAGTGCCACAGCAAGAGCAGGGACAAGGATTTTACTCAAGACATTTCTTAGTACCAAGAAAGGACAAAGCTTGGAGACCAATTCTGAACCTGTCTATACTAAATACTTTTCTGGATGTCCCAAAATTCAAAATGTTGACTCTACAGCAGCTTCTGCCCATGCTGGACAAGGTTTGGCTTATAACTTTGGACCTCAAAGAGGCATACCTGCATGTCCCAATCAGACAAACTTGCAGAAGATACCTCAGATTCATAGCTGGCTCAATGCACTACCAATTCTCTGCACTGCCCTTTGGCTTATCTACTGCGCCCAGAGTCTTCACAAAATGCCTGGCACCAGTAATTGCATTTTGCAGACAAAGAGGAATTCAAATATACCCCTACTTGGACGACTGCCTTATTCAAGCAAAGGACAAGGATATTCTACCACAGCATCTGGTGTTTGTAAAAAGATTACTAATTTGCCTAGGGTACATAGTAAACGAAAAGAAATCAAAACTAGTGCCCTCTCAAGAGATAATATTCCTGGGTGCAAGCTTAAAAACAACTGCCCAGATAGCTTATCTCACGCCAAACAAAGGCATCTGACTTCTTACTTCAAAGACATGGCAACAAAGACCCAGTTATCTGCAAGGAAAATTCTGCAGGCTCTGGGCTACATGGCATCCTGCATTCTACTAATTTCATATGCAAGACTGCATATGAGGAAACTACAATGGTATCTAAAAAGTGTTTGGACTCAACATTACCACAGCCTGGATACAGTAGTTTCTCTCATTCCCTGCCTGCAACAGGAATTTCGATAGGCACAGGCCTGTCACCACAACAAGGGACAGCCATTCACCTTACCCACTGCCAGGCAGACACTAACAGATGCATCGGATTATGCCTGGGGGGGGGGCGCACATGGCAGGAAAATGTATTTGGGGCACATGGCCCACAAACCAAATGCATCTTCATATCAATCAAAAAGAGATGCTAGCTGTACAAAATGCCCTGACAGCCTTCAAGGACCTACTTCATCCAGGACAACTACTGATAAAGACGGACAATACTACAGTCATGTGGTACATAAACAAGCAAGGGTGCAAACATTCCTACCCCCTCTGCAGGCAAGCCGTGACTTTGTGGAACACAGCATTGACTTATCAAGTACATCTGCGAGCACAATTCCTGCCAGGAAAGACAAATACTTTGGCAGAAGAACTAAGCAGAAACCTCATGGATCCTCACAAGTGGAAACTGGATACACAAATCTTCCACATGATAACAGGGAAATGGGGATGCCCAGACATAGATCTATTTGCCTCCCCTCACAACTGCCAGCTACAGAGATTCTGTACTCGGACTTATCACAAGCAAGCATGGAAAGTGAATGCCCTTTCATTCAGCTGGAAAGCCCTTACAGTATATGCCTTCCCTCCTCTGCCTCTCCTCTCCAAGGTACTCCTAAAGGTCAGACAAGAGAAGCCAAAAATTATACTGATTGCCCCAGACTGCCCACGCCAGCACTGGTACCCAATCCTAAAGAGCTTGTCTCAAGGCCCAGCCTGGACATTGCCTCTAATACCTCATTTGCTGACCCAACAGAACAATCAGATCCTGCAGAGCCAACTCAAAACCCTAAATCTGGCTGCATGGCAGATAATGTAATTATTCAGAACACACCTCTCTCTAAAGCAGTTATGGATGTTATTTTGGAGGCCAGGAGGCCCAACACCAGAAAATCTTATGCAGAAAAATGGAAGAGATTCTGTGCTTGGAACCAAGTGCAGGGAGTTGACTCGCTTGAACCAAATATTCCTCAGATTTTGCAATACCTAACTGAGATGCTGGACAAAGGCCTATCCTTCTCATCAATTAAGATCCATGCCTCTGCCATTTCAGCTCATTACAATATGGACCCACCTATTTTTTTCTCATCCACTGCTAAGACAGTTTCTCAGAGGGGCCAAAAACATAAGACCTCCAAGGAGAGCTCCAGTGCCTACATGGGACCTCAGTTTTGTCTTGGAAAAGCTCACACTGCCTCCTTTTGAGCCAGCCAATATAGCAGAGAGAAAATACTTGTCATGGAAAACCGCTCTTCTCCTAGCAATAACTTCAGCAAGAAGTCTCAGAGTTACAGTCACTAATGGCTGTGGAACCTTTTATTATTTTTCATCAGGACAGGGTTTCTCTAAGGACAAACCCCACATTTATGCCTAAGGTAGTGTCCAGCGTGGCTTTTAACCAAACCATACATTTGCCTACCTTTTATCCAAACCCACAGAATAAGGGGGAGAGACTTCTGCATACTTTGGACATACACAGACAGCTACGCTTTTACTTGGACAAGACTAAAACCTTCAGAAAGACTGAGCAACTCTTAGTGTCATATGCTGCAGGTTCCCAAGGAAAAGCAGACTATTTCAAAATGGATAGGCCACTGCATTAGTTTCTGCTATTCACAACATGGCAAATCAGTGCCTAAGGGCATTAGGCCACATTCTACCAGAGCAGCAGCCACTTCAGCAGCCTTCCTCAGAGGAGTACCAACCAAGGATATTTTGGTGGCTGCAACATGGGCTTTTGTGCACACTTTTACAAAGCACTACCATTTACCTCTCTACTCTAAATCCAAAGCAGGCTTTGCCACTGCAGTTCTGCAGGGCCTCAGGGCCACTCCAAATTCTATTTAGGCCCAGCCACCCAACCTCAGCTTTGGGATTCAACCCAAGTGTAATGACTGCAACAGTGAAACACGATGAACATAGTACAGTTGTGTACCTACCATAAATGTAGATGTTCGAGTGTATTCACTGTTGCAGTCCAGGTTACCCTCCCACCATCCCCCTTTTTCTTTGTTGGGACTTATCTGTACCTATCTATTCTATACAACCTGTGTAGTATATTTGCTTGTAGATGAAAGTTATGTGCATGCTTTTTTATGATCATAATTTTTACAGCCTACCCTTTTGGGGGCACCTGACATCTGGGACAAGAAAAACTGAAGAAAATGGCGTTGGCTGTATCTTTTATACCCCTGGCGCACTGACGTCCGGGAAGAGGCGACAGCAACTAACGCCGGACCAGGACTTTGGAATTCAGGCCGACTGCGGGTTGCCGGGTTGCCTACCAACAGGATAAACCCAAGTGTGATGACTGCAACAGTGAATACACTCGAACATCTACATTTATGGTAGGTACACAACTGTACTTTCCATTCCTTCATCTTGCATATTCCCTTATGAATCGGCTCACATAACTAGTTACTGAAAAAAGAGTTATTCCACTTGCTGTCATTTTTCAGTCATTGCAGGAACTGCTGTACATTTCTTTTAATTCTGAAGTCTGACTTTTATTAAGTTGTCATCAACAAATACTAGCGGCTCAAATAAGAAGAGAATGCTGTTTAAGAATCTGCTCAGAGACTTGCACATTACTACAGAACATGAAGTACTTCAAATGAAAAGGCTACTGTTTTCATTATTTTCAGCAGTCACCATTTATCTGCCATAGTATGTTAGGATTTTTTTGTAATCATTAGGCAGAAAATAAAATCAAGAAGATATAGTAAAGTCCCCATTATCCAGGAATCAAGCAACCAGCATTTGATTGGCTTGTATGCTGGCATACGAGCCATTCAGAAATTGCAAAGCAGAGCCACTTCTACTCAATGCGGAACAGTTCCGCATTGAATAGAAGTGGCTCTGCTTTGCGTTTTTTGTTTGACTGGTACGAGCCAATCAAAAATTGCAAAGCATATCTAAAGCAACCGGAACATACACTTAACTGGCATCTACCCATCCCCACAGGTGCCGATTAAGCGAGACTTTACCGTACACATTAAGGCCAATGCATTTTACTTAAGGTCTCCATATATTGTCCTACTATTGCTTTAAGCTGTGCTTAGAAGCTAAATCAACTTTCAGAATTTACTCTAGAGGCTTCCAAGTGGAATTTATCACTATTATTCTGGCAGATGACTAACATGATTCTGAAACCCTGACACTGTAAGAGATAAACTTGTCCCATATTGTAAAGACACTAGTGAAATTTCAGAAATGTGCATGATTTTCAATCTTTCAGATCCTTGAAATATTTTAAATAACCATATGCAGTACTCTTACAACTATGCTGTGAAGTGCTTTGAATCAGGACTATATACTTTTTTGCTCTTCAACTCTTATTTCCCTCGTCTCACAGCAGGTCAGATGTTTCCTTTAAGACTTGATAATTCTTCCAGTTACCTGCAGTTCAATTCACTTGTTAACGCAGATTATGATGCAGCTTGCAGAACTTCTCACTTTATTAAGCAGCAAGACAAATGTGAAGATTTACTGGGCAAAAACATTATTGCTATTTTGTCTGTACTCCTGATACTGTCCGGGAATTTAGATGACTTACTATTAATTGTTTTGTTACTGGAGAATATCAGAGACTAGCTGACAGTCAAATTAAAAAACACAACAAAGCCAAAACACTTGAAGTTGAAATTTGCAGTTGTCTTAATTATGATTCTTTCACCCAGTCAACAGTCTTTCAACCACCCTTTATGAAAATGTGCATTCCTCCTGGACCATGTTTATAGATTTTATTACCATTAATACAGATTTCCTTACACAGTCCATTAAGGTACACAAGTAAGTACTTGCTTTCTTGCTCTTAAAGGCCATTTTCAGCCAAGCCAGTTTTCTTTTCAAAGGTGAGAATCAAACCCTGTAGTAAACACCTTAACCATTATGCCAATCCCTTATGTGAATTTCCAAGCAGAATACTGGTTAATTTATTATATCAGAGAGAGAAAAATATTTAAATTCCATGCCAAACAATTCTGTTTCAAATGACCAAGTTACAAATTCCAACATAAGGGCAGTGGAGTTTGCTCAATATTACTTCTATCTCCTCCTAATCCAGGCTTAGGCCTTCAAGAAATCTACAGTAGTATTAATTCCAAACTTCTTTCCCCTTTAAAGGAAGATAAAGAAGATTTTCTTGGTTTACCTTTGGCTAGCAAAAGAATAACTTTAACAACTAAACTCATAAATCCAGTGCCAGGCTCTGAAAATAACACTACTGTCATTTACAATAATTTTAGACTACAGGGCTCCCTTTATCATTTTCTTTTTCCACTACTGTTCACAACCTCACTTTTAGCATTTTCACCTTCAGAGGCCTCTGTAATACAGCAGTCCATAATCATGTAAAATATTCTGTCTTTCTTCATCACATAGGCCCATCTTGTTAATCAGTACAGAGCTTAAAGCTGCTGCAAAAATGCATGCATTTTCATCGGAAGAAGTTGCATGCGTCTTTTGCAACAGGTTGGTTTTATCAAAAGCTGCAACTCCTCTGACCAGGTTCATGAAGGTGTCTATGTCCTCCCATAACTAAACTGTATCCCTTTGATAGTTATCACTTAATGATGAAAAAAAAAATGCTACTTCATCAGATTTGTTTTTAATTCTTAAGTAATGAGTTTCCAGCCTTACTTATGCAAGTTAGTAAAAGGTAAGGGTTATAATCTAGTGCCACTGTAAAAGGCAAACCAGTGATGTTTTTATCAACCTCTTTTCCTCTTAGTTCTGGAACTAAGTGGAACTCTCGTTTTGCCCCTTTTCTAAGAACCTGGTTTTCAAGCCTGTAATAACAAATAAGTTTAAATTTCACAGTTATTTATATGCCATGGCCCCTTAAAACTTAAACTGCATGCATATGTCATACTTGCCATTATATCTCCAGTATTTGTTTTAACCAGTAGTTGTAGAGACCACTGACTTACAGTAAAGTTTCTAACTGCACAATAGTTTATTGAAATTATGTATTTTTCCCCTTTTTAGTCTCAGTTGTTTTCAACTACCTTTTTACACCTATGCACTAGATGCCCCCCCACCCCCCCACCCCCCATAGTCTCAGCTATGTAGGTCTTTTTCTATGTCCTGATCCTCATCTGATGAAAAATGCCAATCTTAATTACAAAAAAAGCCAGAAGAACTTTTCTTTCTCTTTAGCAACTTGTTCAAATAAATGCTGAATGCAAACACCTTACCTCATTTACTATATCCTTTCTGCATACTTCCTACTCTGTTTAAAGAAGGATTTTTTTTTGCTTACTTACAGCCATAAGACAGTTTTTTTTTGGAAAAATGGATCTGTGAATTGCATAGAGAGAAACTGGGTCACCTGTTTCTAAAGGCAATATATGGGTCCCACGTTCTGAATTTGTTGGCACTATAATGTAGTAGAAGCTGTTAAAATTAAAATTAACGTGAAGCATTTTAAAAACAAGTCTAAACCCTATTTGGATGAATTGTTTTCTCACTTGCCCTTTTTTTTGATAAATTTGAATTATTAGCTCCACCACTATTTTCTCCATTTGGAACCTGAAATGGTAACTCCATTACCTGTGTAGCTGAGTGTGGAGTAGGAAAGACGCCATTGCAACGGTTAGTCACTTCCGACGAATGTGATGTCATCTCATTACCATTCTGCTGCTTACCACTCACCTGGACGTTAACTTTATTGGGATTTAAGGTCTTACTCTCAGCAATGCCTTCACCAGGTTCTTCCCTACTCGTACATTTAAAACCAACACAAAACTCTGAAACATAGGCAGTTTGTGATTTATACGCTGCCAGATCCCCACTAAATTTCTTTTGTTTCCTGGCCACAACTGTTTTCTCAAAACGATCCAGCCCAAGAAACATCTGTTCATAGTTCACCCTTAAATCAGGCTGCGTGACAAAATAGCTGGTTAATTCCGTTTCTTTTGATCTTAAAGTAGGTTGCAACTCTTCCAAAAAACTACAGTTGTTACGGATGAGTTTTGCAAGCAATTCCAACCCTACTTTATTAAAAAATGCCACCAGCTCCCGGAGAAACGGATCACTACCACGAACCCCATTAGGCAGCTTGAACACATGCAAGCCTTTTGGCACAATTTCGTGCTGAATACAAATTCCTCAATCCCCTTTCCAGTTCAGCTGTAAGCGTAGCTGCATTTTCATGAACAGCTACATTATCAGTATCACTCAATGTAGAATTAAAGGGATCATAATTATAGTTAGTTGCAGAATTTAGATCCATATGACAGGGTTTACCTTGTATTGATTAAACTTTCACAGTCCCAGTACTAGAAATGATGGAAGACGTACTGACAATAGAATCAACAGATTAATTCCTTTCCCTGGTATAAGATTTAAGTCGTTCGGTAAGGATGTCCATCTTTTTCTTCATTTCATTATAACTCCCAGTCATATCTTGCAAAGCCTTGTCCTGACTTTCAGGCACAGGATGAATAGACCAATTGACCACGGTATCTTCAGCCGCACTAGCCATCAGGAACCAGAGAATAAAACACAAACTAGAAAAAATGGAACCACTTGAAGCCTTGACAGAAACCAAGAACTACAAAATACAAAACTGTGTAGGATGCTGTTGAAAAACCACAGGCCACTAGCGTAATAAACTTTTAACTGACGCTTTCGTAAAAACTTTTTCAGAAATACAAAAGAACAATTCAACACACACACACTTGCTCAAAATAAAGATGAAATAAAAGTAACTTACCTTATGAAGTCCTTATCCTTACCTGTCATGCGAGATGCCCGAATAAATTGGCCTCTCGGAATATTCATTCAATAAAATCTTTACTTTAGAGCAAGGGGTTATCCAAGAGGTTGTCCAACACAAGTTCTAGAAAATGGTAAGAAGGATGTTATAGCCAAGAGAGATGGGGTTTTTGCACCAATTCTCCAGATTGGTTTTGAATCTTAAATCTTTACATTTTCTGTACCATTTTATAGTTTGGACATGTCCTCTGATGATATTAGTATTAGGAATATTATAGAATGAAACTGGAGGATAGTTTTGGGCAACTTAGATTTGGCAAAGGCCTTGGGAGACTAGCCGAAGTTTGTGTATAAGAATGGAAGAAATTTTAAGTCTATGTTAGAGAATTTTAGTGGTAACCAAATTATGTTACCAAGAACTGACAAACCATTAGGAACTTATAAAGTGCCATGGTTGTAACATTTGCAGATGCATCAGTGAAGGGCCTTATATTTCTTTGGAGCATTTAACATATACAATTAAGCTAGCAGGCAGTTTCAATTGCAACACAAAGGGGGTCATTTACATTGCTTTGTGTTCCGTATGCCCCAGTTTTTATGTTGGCATGACAACTAGGAATTTTGCTACAAGAATAAGAGAACATGTATATGCCATAAAAAGCAAAGATAGTAACAATGCTTTGTTTAAACACTCTGTTCTTTGTTAATTTTAAAACATTTAATTTTGGGGTATTGGAACATGTATCAGAAAGTATGAGGGGAGGTTATTACAAAAATGAAGTTGAAATTAAGGATGTCAAATGGCTGTGAATGTTGCAAACAGATGTCCCTCCTGGCCTGAATGAGTCTATTAATATAAAATGTTTCTTGAAAGCTCGTAAGCTTAAAGCCCTTTAAGGAAAGTGGTGGTGTGGACTGCATTTTGATTGACAATTATGTTTTCATTGATTTCTTAATTGTATTTTAAATGTACATTTTTTATTGTTTGAGATTTTCTATTTAAACTGAGTGTGTTGAATTGTCTTATTGTATTTCTGAAGACGTTTTTACAAAAGCTCCAAGTAAAAGTTTATTACACTAGTGGCCTGTAGTTTTTCAGTAGCATCCTAGACAGTTTTGTATTTTGTAGTTCTTGGTTTCTGTCAAGGCTTCAGGTGGTTCCATTTTTTCTAGTTTATGCAGACATCTTGCCACCCTGTTGTAGCAGGCCAGCATAAATTCATAATTTCTTATTCAAGATAACTTGTTTCCTTTGAAGTATGCCAGCTGTTCTACAAATCCTATGACAGCATTTCTCATTTCTTGGCCATTGTTGATCCTCATCTCCTCTAACCTTGGCATAAATGTCTTCATGGATATTTCCATTTGTGCCTTTTCTTGGTTTCCACATTCTTTTGCTGTGTACACATTTTAATAGAATTCCTGAAATATCTCTCATACCTTTGTAGGATCTCTGGTTATTTTTATTGTCATAGGCTAAGTTAAGCAACACCAATTTCTACTCATTTTGCTTAAGTCATCATGCTAAGAGTTTTTGTGCTGTGGACTTATCAAAAAATAGTTGTTGTGAACTCATGCATATTATCCAAATACTCTCATTTTTTCTTTAGCAGTCTGCAGTTGTACTTCTTGTTCTGTGAGATTCCATTTATTCTACAATACTTTTTTTGTCAACTCTTCTAAATAATTAATACTACTACTTTGCCATTTCTCTCTCTTTTATTTCCACCTTGTTTTAAAGTTTTTTCCCCACTCATTATCTACATCTAATGAACAAATAAATATCTTCCGTAGTAACTCTCAAATCATTTCCATTACCCATTCTTTAAATTCCTTACTTGTAACAGGTAAGTAGGAAAGAGCTAGTGTCTCATTTTTACTTCATTACCTTGTATCTTTATATTAGTTTTTATTGTGGCTGATCTGAAACACTTATTGGATGTGTGTCAAAGCTTTCAATTAAATACATGTGCTGCTGTGAAATATTTCTGTCAAATCTAGCCCAGTTATTGTACCCAGGAGAATAATATGTAAATTCTGTCTGGGTTCTTATTACTAAACTGACATCTTCCATACTACATACTCTTGTGTATTTCTTCAAAGATCTACCCTCTTTTGTTGTTTTCCCTTATAGGTCCACCTGATACATCTTCAGTATTGCAAGCCAGGTTCCAGTCCCCATCCATAAAAATACTGACTGTTGTAAACTGTCTATTTTCCCAAAATTTTCTTCAGCTCTGTAATAGATTTAGGTGGAATATAAACATGCACCAGTATAATAGCCCTCCCTACCAGTAAGCAGTGACTACCACAAACCTACCATTATTGTCTTTTTTTTCCTCCTCTGTCATTATTAGAGCCCATCTATCCATCAGTATTATTATTCCCGTCTTCCTTTGTCCCTGATATTCTGCTGAATATCCACCCCAAAATCCTTTGTTAAACTCGTATGCTCTTTTGTATGCAGCTGTGTCTCCTCCAAGATTGCTGTTTGCTCCTTATATTTTGTAATGTAATTTAATGGTCTTTGTTTTTTGTCTGTACCTGTAAGACCGTTTATATTCCATGATAAAACGGACAGAGTAGGTATTATGATAGAAAGCGGTCATTCCCACCTGTTAAACATGTCAGTTTGAATGTATATTTCAAACTTTTTCCTTATGTGTGCACACTAATATTTAACAGGCTGAACTTTTGTGTACTTGATTATTTTCTTCCCCATTTGAACCTGTCACGTTTTTCAGAACTTTTGACTTCAATGAAAGCACTCAACCAAAATCCTTAACAGATTTTTTATAAGCCAACAAAAACAACCAACAGAAATACTAGGAGAGGCTGACATGAATAAATAATTTTGCTAATTTAGTGATGGCATATGGAGAAATTTTGATTGAGAGAAATTCCTAGTTATACCTATATTAAATCATCTCAGTGTTTTATTGATATATATTTTTTATTTTTACGGGTGATGTAGACAGTTTGCAAGTATTTATTAATTGTATCAGTAAGAGTACTACTTTTTTAAATTTTACTTGTCATAAGAGTGCTAAAAGAGTTGTTTTTAGATGTTGAAATTTTTAACAAACAAGATAGTGAGGAACTTCTTTTCTGTTGCATTTTATAAGAATACAGCTAGCAACACTATTTTGTATTATAATAGCATGCATCCTATATATTTAACAAAATTATAAGAGTTAAAAGACTTGCGTCAGATTTAGATATGATTGATAGTTTGGTTGAGAATATGCAAAAGCATTTTTTTGTATAGAGAGGGTATCCCCGAATATTTTTATAACCTGCCTCTGGGGAATCGAATATTGTCATAGACGAACAGAATATAGGCACCAAATAGAGAGTGGTCAGTGGCTATGCCTTTTGTGTTCTCCTTAGTCAGTTGATTAGGGACATTGTGAACAATAATTGACAAATTTTAGCTGGGAATGATGAAGCTGATAGTCTGGTTGGGAAGAAACCTCTGTTTAGTCAAAGTTTGAATGCATAGTTAACAATATAAAGTGGGTACTTTTAAATGTTTAAGTTAGTTTATATCAGAAACGTCTAGTTTTTATTGTGATACAACAAAAATCATACAGTATTCAGGGTTATTTTACATGTAATTCTCAGTCTGTGGTTTACTATGTACTGTCTGTCATCTGGTTCTTTTTATGTATGAAAAACTAACAGCTTAAAAAAGACTGTATGAACATCATTATGCTATTAAAGTAAAAATTATAGGAATGCTTTAGCAAAAGATTCTATGATTTGTAAGATAAAATTTATTTTTGCAGTAATTGACTGTGTTCCTTGGGATTTTAATTGTAAAAGGGATGATTAATTAGAATTTTTAGAAATTAAATGGCAAGTCATTTTGAATGCTTATGTAACCCCCAGGACTTAATGGAATAGTCAGTTATTCAGTAGTGTTGAAAAGAAATAGGAACAAAATAAGTGTTCATGATTAAGTAATTTGTTACTAATTGTGTAATTTATGTGACAAGGTTAATGGGTTTAAAAAGGACAGTGTTGTGAGAGTTAGTTATTCTGAAGAAGACCTAGTGTTTGTTTGAAAACTCTTAATGGTTTGTTTTTTTATAATAAAATTATTTATTCATGTCTGCCTCCCCTAGTGTTTTATTTGATTGTTTTTGTTGGATTTTTTATATACAACCTTATAGACTCTTCCTGTGGATTTTTGATCTGGTAAATTTTTCATAGTCCCCATCCCCTTTTAACTTACAACAATTGCACACATTCTAAAATGAAGTTTATCCTTCAGATTGGAGCAATTTCACCAAATCGGTCAATGCACTCAAAAGTATAAGGTAACCTATACTAAAGTGCATGTTAGAGTCTGTGTTTCTGCTTAAACTGGTTGCTGTCTGCTATTTTCCTATCTGTATTCCCCTCTGAGATATAAAAAACAGTTTGCATGTTTTCAGCTAAAATTACTTTTAGCCATTAAAATGCAATGGCTACCTTTAAATTAATGTAATAGTGCATGATTTCATTTAATTTTTATGACTGCTGGGGAGAAGACTACTTGTATGATTTATTCACTTCACAGAATTTCAAGCTTACTTTATTTTTCACTGAACTGCTTGCCAGTGTACTTTTAAATGTTAATTGCACTTTTGTTTTGAGGAATGTACACGCTGTAGAGCATTCTGATGTCTCATGATAAATTGTTTGCACCTGCAGACTGCTTCCCTCCAATTAAAAGCACTTGGTAATTAGAAAAGAAGATAGCTACTAACTGTGCAGTACACACTGTTCAGACTTTGCTAATGTAAAAAATAACAGCTGTTGGGGCTATTAACCGGATGTTTTTGATTTTAGTTAGATCTTCCTAGAATTAAGCCCTAATAAGTGTTTGGGGCTTTTTAGCCACTTCCTCATAGTCCTAGGTGTGAAAACAGCCTTATTTTTGGGCCTTTAAGTTTTCATATCTTATGTTGGTATTCCATTCATTTGAATGGATAGCTGTAATAACAGCTGATGAAAAATGCTAGGCTAATAACTGCTGTTCTGCAGTGGATTGTATTTAAATTTTTGAAATCTTGACTCTTAAGCTTTAAAAATCCTATGTACAGAAAAAAGGATATTTTATTCCCTTGGATTCGAGCAAAGTGAATGCTATTGGTATAATAATTGATTAGCATTTTTCAACAGCTGTTACTGCAGCTTAATTCTAGCAATGAGACCCTAAACTAAGGCCCCATCTGCATGAGTTGGTGGTAGCCCAGGTGGATCTAAATGTACCCATCAGAAAGAGTAGGGCGTCTTTATTTATATACAAAAATAACTCTTATTTACAGAATATTTACAAGTGTACAAAAATATATGTAGATATACAAATCTGTTTACACAATCGTACTAAAATTTCAGGCCTGTTAGTCCCCCACTCCTTTTTCCATGGACACCACCTGAATTTACTTAAATTTGTTGCTAAAAAACATTTACCTTTAAACATGTTTTTATTTATTCTTTCATTCCATATAACCCGTATAACATAAAATAACTTGCCTATTCTTTTAACATGTGCTTTACTTCTATTGTTATAATATCCTTGTTTAATCATATCCATGTTTATTTTATTATTATTTTTTATACTTTCAAGAAATCTTCTTTACATAATATTCCCTGTAACTTTTTACTCCTTTTACATTTCAAAACACATGTTCCATAGTTTCTTCTTAGCAATGTAAACATAGTCTATATATGGCATATTTCCTTTTACTGGTAATTTATCTGTTGCCATTCTCCACAAAACATCTTGACATTCTGCTTTCTGATTACACTATTTGCTTCTTATTTTATAGCTTTAATTTTCCATCTGTTAGATTTCACCATTGTTTTACATAGTAATGTTTTATCATTAAATTCTTACATCATACTTTACTCTTTTTTTTATATCATCAGTTTTTATTTTCCACAAAAATATTTTTCTTGGTAATATTTTATTTCCTCATCAGTTTTTATTTTCCACAAAAATATTTTTCTTGGTAATATTTTATTTCCTCATTTATACACACTTTTTCTCTTTTACTTCTTTTATATACCATACCCCAAAATTTAACATACTTATTTATATAATGTTAACTATTACTGTCTCGTCTTTTTATTTATCTACTTAACACTTTGTACAAATTCAGTGAAGCAGCATATAAAACTAGGTTAATTAACCTTAATTCTCTTTCTCCTTTATTTACATCAAGGGCTTCCTCTTTTTACTGGGTTTAATCTAGAACCCCATATAAATGAAAAAAAAAATCTGCAGTAAATTCTTTTTCAAATACTGTTGGCAATATAGGTGTGCTATTTTCCCATTAGTACAGAATATGTGAAATAAGATTTTTTCTGATTGATAATTTACATGTTGTCCAGAAAAGACATGCTTGGTTTATTTCTACTGTTGTTTTTCCAATTGAATTCTACTTAAATCTTTATTCCCAAATTGTATACCTAACAAAAAAAAAATTCATTGTATAATATATACCCCTGATCTTTACTGCATCACCTAAACCTTTACTTTTCTCATTATTTAAAGCCATCCCTATCATCTCTAGACACTTGTTTGTGCACATTTTTACTTCCTTTATCCAAATTTTGTTTTTTGCAATTATTATAATGTCATATACATGTGTTAACAGAACTGAAATTCTAAACCCCTTCAGGTGTTGTATATCCTGATGCCTTCATTTTGTAATTTGTTTCACTTACTAATAACTAATGCAAAGAATATCCATCTCATTGGGCATTCCTGTTTTATACTACTCTTCGTATGTACCTCTTGAGCTAAGCAGCAATTTACAATATTTTACTTTATTATAAGCTGACATACATTAACTTTCTCACTTGTATTCTTTATTACCCAAAAGGTTTTCATGTCAAATTGTGTTAAGTGCCTTAAGGTCTCCTATCATGATTTTCACTTCTACTTTTTCTGTTCATAATATTATCTACAATTTATCTTTTATTAATGATTCTTGACAGCCCTTCACCTTTGTATTATAGATGCTGTCTTCCATCATATTTTCCATTTTAGTTTCAAATCTCTTCTGTAAATTTTTATAAAGATCTTATAATCATTATTATTCAATACTATCGGTCTCCAGTTTGTCTTCTATCCTCCTTCCAAATGAATTTAAGTTTTCCACTGCATAATTTTATACATAAAAAACCTTCATTTAACCATTCATTCAAAAATAAATTGCCCTTAATTTCTGTATATTTCATACCCTGTTCCATCTGGTCCTGCGACCAAATCTATATTTACGTGTCCTTATACTTTATTTAAGTCATTTAAATCTCCTTTACCTGCTCCTTTCTTCTCTTTTTCTGTTAATTTATAGTTTACATGTTTTTTTCACTACATTCTTTTTTTCTTTAAACATTTCTTGTACATATTGTACTGTACTATTCATAATCTTTTCCAGAGTTCTTTCTGTTGTTCCTTTACATTTTTTATTTCTGTCAGTACAATAGCATCCTCCTTAACTAATCAGTTTAACTCGATGCTTCTCTTTTTCCTTGTAAAAAAATATCTTTGCTTATATAACAATTCTTGTATTTTTTTCTTGATTTCTTTCATATAATTCATTTTTGTCAGTGTTTTCTATCATTGTGTTCTAAATCTTCCACTGCATAGTTGTTTTTTTTTATATTTTTCTTTCTCTATTTTCCCACATCATATTGTCACTGTAAAAAAGCAGTTTTTTATATTTTTCCTTAAATATCATCCACTATGCAGCTTAATTTTTATAAAATGTTCTCATAGTCCTGTGATACGTCCGTAATTATATTGCTAATCTCTTTCCTTCATTACATGCTTTCTCATTTATCCTTTTTATTCCTTTTCCTTATTTTTATATTCTTTGTTTTCCTTTATCTGTAGTTGTATTGCAAGATGATTAGAAGATCCAGTTTAAACTACCTCCTTATCTCCAGTAACTAAACCTTCTGATATTATAAAATATTTCAGTTCTATACATACCTCTTTTGTAACTCTACGAATTTTGTCCCAAAGTTTTAACTTACAGTATCTTATAACTTCTAACATTTTCCTTGTATCATTTTCTTTTTTTTTTTTTTTTACACTTGACTTTTAAATCAGACAATCTCATGTTATAATGTTTGTATTTATCACTATATAGACTAAATTTTTAAACACCTTTATTGAATTATCACTTGTGACATAGGCAAATTTACATTTATATAAACGTAATCCAGTTGTACTAACAAGTTCATGTTTATAAACATTGTTATTGTAGATCATATAAGCTAAGCAACATTACATAAATTATTCAATTCATGCCCCTTTTTTTAAACAAGAAACATCTTTATTAAATGATCACTTACAACATAGGCAATCTTACATTTAAATAAATGAAAACAAACTACTCTGACGCAATCCTAGTTGGAAGCATTTTACATCACAAACTACACTGACACACTCCCAGATGCAAACATACATCACGTATCTACCAAATCGTTTTCAGTCAAACATTACATAGCTCATTTAAGTCCTGCTTTCTTTTAAACCTCATTCCTACCCTTTTATAAAGATCTCAATTCCAGTTGTTTAATGTCTGTTACTATATTCACTACTTCTAGTATATTTGTTTACATTTTGATTTCCATTTTCTAGTAATTGCATTTTTTGGCAGCCACCATAATTGGACACAGCAAAGCCTTACCATATCTAGGCAATTCCGATTCTGTTTCATAGCTCAGAAAAATCATCTCCCTTGTCACACCAATCTGCCCACCCAGCATATTTGACAGTGCATCCTGCAGGGAATCCTTAGTGTGCCATTCACCGTAGTCCCAAAAAATATTTTATTTATTTATTTTACATTTGTTGACCGGTTTAGTCTGACTAAGCTTAGTGGCCCATTTTCAGCAGAGACCTGGGGAGAAAAGCTCCTCAGTAAGATACGATTCTATTACAATGGTATTAGACTAAAATGAGAAATATGCATTACATACAGATGTAGTCAATAGTTATACAGTTTTAGTTTCAGTCCTGAGGCTTCACTTAGAGTGTAGTGTTTAAAGCTAAAAATTGTAAAATAAGAATGATTATGTACAATAAGTTGTAGCCAGAATTTGGCTAGTATGTTAGAGGATAGGAGAGAGAGGTTAGGGCAGAGTAGATGGAGAGGAGTGAAAAGGAAGTTAGTGAGTACAGGAGGTGAGAAAAGGGGGTGAGAGATTGGAGTAAGATAGTGAGTTGATCTGGGAATGATAGAGTATTTTAATGTTTGGTTTGTAGGAGGTTTTGCAGTGGAAGAGTGTAAGGGGGGGGTCATTGGAGTCAGGGTGAAACAGTTTAGGGAGGATGTGTACAGTGGCAGGACCAGATTGTTTTTAGGTATTCTCTGGTAGCTGTTTTGAACTTATTAGGGTGTGTTGGGGATCTAATTTGAAAGGGAAGTTTGTTCCAGGGTATGGCAGGGTTATAGATGTCCTTCAAGGATGCATCTGCAGTCCTAACATATGGGTTGTCCTGCCTCAGGCAGCCCTTCGGTCGGCCGGATTCCAAAGTCTGGGTCTGGCCTCGGCTGATGTCGCACTTCACCCGACGTCATAGCTGCTGTGAATTGGGTATAAAGGCATCAGCCGACGCCATTTTCCTCAGTCTTTCTTGCCGTGCAGTGCCCGAAGCAGAAGCTGTTCGCAAGTGCCGGTCGGTCAGATCCAGAGATTTCTACTACCGAAGACTTCTAAAAGCTAAGTACCCTTTGGGGACTCTTTCTTGCCTCAGCCGATGTCAGAAAAAGTAAATAATTGTTTAACTAGTGGGAAACAAATACCTCATAAGGATTTCCACTCTTACTGCCTTCCTTGCTTAGGCCCAGACCACGACGTATCAGCTTGTCTAGCCTGTGCTTCCTTCAACCGACGGACACTTAGACGTCGGTCGGAGTTTGCGGAGGAGTTTTTTGGTCCCGCTTTTGCTTACAGAATGCCGTCGGAGACTCCGACTTCGCAATTAGCTAAAAAGCGTAAGGAAAAGGACCGACACTTGCGGTCCGCGGTTTCGGCCGAAACCACGGTTAAGCCTACCGCGAGTGTCTCGGTTTCGGCTGAAACAGAGTCCTCGGTTCTTCTTTCGGCCGAAAGCATACCTCTGACAGCCGAGGCCTCACACAGCATGGCTGAATCTGCTACCGAAATTTCTCCTGCTGTAGCAGGCACCCAGGATTTATCAGATACTATTCCTTTAGACATATCTACTCCTGCACGTGGAGCTGCTAGGCCCTCTGCATCTATGTCCATCAAGGCTTTTTCTAGGGCTAAAGCAGCTAAATCTTCTAAGGCCTTGCCTTCTAAAACCCCACACAGGCCTACTTCTAGTTCCCAAATGCTTAGCCTGGCTGAGGATCTCATTTCCTTGATCAGGGGATCCCAGCCTCACCCAGACAGGGCCTCTCAACCCCCTCCAGAGAAAAGGCCTAGAGCAGAGCCCCCCGATCCAGTTTCGACTGACTACTCCTCGGATGAGTCAGAAAATTCAAACCCTCCAGAAGGCCCTTATTCTCCATATGAGGATTCTGATGCAGAAGACTCCATTCCTTCTGCCTCTCCTCCTGAGGAATTTTCTTTTGGGGAAACCTTACATGCTATGAGAGAGCATTTTCAATGGCAGGGCCAGGATTTCTCAGATTCAAGGAAAAGGCTAAGGACCTTTTTACATTTACCACAGCATAGGCCTTTAGCCATTCCTCCAGTACTAACAGTTGTGGATGATGCATTTAATGATGCCTGTACTGCTCCTGACTCTCTTCCCCCGGCCCCTGCTAAACCCGATAGATATTACAGGGTCCCGGACACACACTTTCACTTGTATAAGGCTCCTATTGCAGATCCTGAAACCATTTCTCAGGGCCCCAAAGCTGTAGCAGCTGCCAAAAACCCCCTCCCCTCTGAAAGAGAATCTAGAGCATTAGAGAGATGGGGTAAAAAAGTTTATACTTCTGCTACTCTTTCGGCTAGGGCCTTAAACTGCCAATTCCACATGATCCAGTATCAGGAATTTTTGTTAGACCAGCTAAATAAAAAACTGTCCCTTCAGGATTTGGTACATAACACTCAGCAGGTCAGTAATCATTCTTTAAAATGTGGCTATGATGCACTGGAGGCTTCCTTTAGGTCAGCTATGACTGGAACCGTGATCAGAAGGCATGCATGGTTAAAAGAGCAAACCTTACCAGACCATGTCAAGTCAAGGCTCCTAGATGCTCCCATGGAGAAACAAAGTTTGTTTGGCTCCCCTGCACAGCAAGTACTAAAGAAGGTGGAAGAAAAAGCAAAATCTGTTCAAACGGTCAAGGATTTCTTACAGGTACAACCTCCGAGGTTTAGTAGAAATTGGCCTTCGAAGACTTGGTTCTTTCCAGACACCTCCAGAGCACAGAGAGGCCGAAATAGGCGCCCAAGAGGCAGAGGTCAATCCAGAGGTGCCTACAGGGGACGTCAGTGGCAGCCTAACAACCAGCGAAGTACTGCCACAGATCCAGCTACTACCACTTCCACAGGACAGACACAATGACTTGGCTCTGATACCGCCTACCAGGGAACAATTGGAAGCACCCTTAGGCGGAAAGCTAGCCTTATTTTCCGTAAACTGGCATTACATTACAGGAGTCAAATGGATTTTACAGACAATAGACAAAGGCTACAGGTTTCACTTCCACACTCTACCAAAAAAGAGAGGAATGCCAAACCTTCCACCAAACCAAAAAACAAACGCTCTAGGACAAATCAACCACTTGCTAAGGATGAGAGCTATAGAAAAGGTACCACCTATGGAACAAGGACAAGGATTTTACTCCAGACTTTTCCTGGTACCAAGAAAAGAAAACCAATGGAGGCCTATTCTTGACCTGTCCGCTCTGAACACATATCTCATTGTTCCAAAATTCAAAATGCTGACCCTACAGTAACTTCTTCCCATGCTGGGCAAGAAGTCTTGGCTGGTGACTCTAGATCTCAAGGAGGCATACCTGCACGTCCCTATACGACCAGATTGCAGAAGATACCTCAGGTTTCTTGCAGGATCAGAGCATTATCAATTCTCAGCATTGCCCTTTGGCTTATCTACTGCGCCCAGAGTATTCACGAAATGCCTGGCATCAGTAATTGCTCATTGCAGGCTTCAGGGAATTCAGATTTATCCATACCTGGACGACTGCCTGATACAAGCGGGCAACAAGACCAAATTAACACAAGATTTGGAAAAGGTTATACAACTACTGCAAGCCCTGGGGATACACAGTCAACATGAAAAAGTCAAGGCTGGTACCATCCCAGAGGATAACATTCTTGGGTGCAGAACTGGACACTTCAAATCAGATGGCATTTCTCACAGCAGAAAAGCAAAAGCAACTACCACTCTATTTCAGGGCATTGACAACACAGAACCAGCTTACAGCAAGGAAAGTCCTGCAAGCCCTGGGTTACATGGCATCCTGCATAATATTGGTTCCACATGCCAGGCTGCATATGAGGAAGTTGCAATGGTACCTAAGGAATATATGGTCTCAACACAAGCACAGCCTAGAAGCTCAGATTCCAATAATCCCATGCCTGAAGCAAGAATTCCTATGGTGGGCTCAGGCCTGTCTGTTGAACAGAGGACTGCCCTTCCACAAACCTCACCCAAGCCAGACTATCACCACGGACGCCTCGGACCTAGGCTGGGGGGCACACATGGTGGACAAGTGTATACAAGGCCTATGGACACAAGACCAGCTGAACATACACATAAATCAAAAAGATGCTGGCAGTGAAACAGGCAATCCAGACATTCAGACCGTTTCTTCAACAGGGTCATTTGCTGATAAGGACGGACAACACCACAGTCATGTGGTATATCAACAAACAAGGAGGCACACATTCATATCCTCTATGCTGGATGGCAATGGACTTGTGGAATGTAGCCCTGAACCTCAGCATTCAGCTCCAGGCCATATTTGTGCCAGGAAAAGAAAATATACTAGCAGACACCTTAAGCAGAACTACCACGGATGCCCACGAATGGATGCTGCATCCAGACATCTTCAAATCCATTACAAAGAAATGGGGACTACCAGAAATAGACCTGTTCGCATCCCCACACAACCACCAATTGAGGAAATTCTGCACAAGGACATCCCACCCACTAGCTTGGAAGGTGGACTCCCTCTCCTTCAGTTGGGAAAACCTGACAGCATATGCATTCCCACCTCTTCCTTTGATGCACAAAGTGCTACTGAAGATCAAAGAAGATCGCCCAAGGATCATCCTGATAGCTCCAAACTGGCCGAGGCAGCATTGGTACCCGCTACTGAGGAGTATGTCTCGGACACACGCATGGCCTCTACCTCTAGTTCCTTTACTGCTAACACAGAACAACTTCAAGACCCTACATCCAAACTTGAAAACACTACAGCTGGCTGCCTGGAATGTTATATAAAACAAAATAACCCAGATTTATCCCAGAGGGTTAAAGACATTATACTGGAGGCTCGCAGACCCTCCACAAGGAAGACTTACTCAGCCAAATGGAAAAGATACCTCATTTGGAGTGCAGCAAAAGGAGAAAGTGTATCATTACCAAACATAGCTAACATCCTGGAATACTTAGCAGACCTTTTCCACAATGGCCTGTCTTACTCCTCCATTAAGATTCATGCATCAGCAATTTCAGCAGAATACAACATGGATCCTCCAGTCTTCTCTCATCCTCTACTCAGGCAGTTTCTGAGAGGAATTAAAAATGTAAAGCCTCCAAGGAAGCCACCTTTGCCTACATGGGACCTCAACTTTGTGCTGGAAAAGTTAACTCTTCCCCCTTTCGAGCCAGCAGCAACAGCAGAATTACAGTTCTTATCTTGGAAAACTGCTTTCCTGCTTGCAGTCACTTCAGCAAGAAGGGTTTCTGAATTACAGGCATTAATGGCAGTACAGCCCTTCCTTATCTTCCATCAGGATAGAGTATCCTTGAGAACTAACCCTACTTTTATGCCAAAGGTGGTCTCCAGGGTATCATTGAACCAAGCAATACATCTACCAACATTCTTCCCCAACCCACAGAACAGGGGGGAAAGACTACTACATACCTTGGATGTGCACAGGCAATTGCGCTACTATCTGGACAGAACCAAGAACAGTAGAAAAACTGACCAGCTTCTGGTAGCATATGCAACAGGAATGGAAGGAAAAGCAATTTCAAAACAGACAATCTCAAAATGGATAGGAAATTGCATTAGATTTTGTTACTCTTTTCATGGAAAGACAACTCCAGAAAACATCAGGCCTCACTCCACAAGAGCTACAGCCACTACTACAGCTTTCTTACGAGGAGTGGCTACCAAAGACATTCTAGAGGCTGCTACTTGGTGCTCCGTGCATACATTTGCCAAGCATTATAATCTATCTTTATACTCCAGATCCCAAGCAGGTTTTGCAACTGCTGTTTTGCAAGGGATCTTAACTACACCATAATCATTTTAGTGCCTCCTCCCCCAGTTTGGCTATGGTATTCTACCCATATGTTAGGACTGCAGATGCATCCTTGAAGGACATAGTACAGTTTTGTACCTACCATAAATGTAGATGTCAGAGAGGTATGCATCTGCAGTCAGGATTACCCACCCTCCTTCCCCTCTGTGGTACTCCTAGGGTATTTGCCCATCTTGTAGCTAGCTGGGGGAATCTATTATGGTGTATTTGTTTGTATATATGTATATACATGTTATTTTTGTTTGCTTTCTACTGTTTGGAATCATTTGCATTTATCCAAATTTAGCCTTCCTAGAGGGCACCTGGCATCTGGGGCAAGAAACACGGAGGAAAATGGCGTTGGCTGATGCCTTTATACCCAATTCACAGCAGCTATGACGTCGGGTGAAGTGCGACATCAGCCGAGGCCAGACCCAGACTTTGGAATCCGACCGAAGGGCTGCCTGAGGCAGGACAACCCATATGTTAGGACTGCAGATGCATACCTCTCGGACATCTACATTTATGGTAGGTACAAAACTGTACTTTGTAGAGGTTGCAGCCAATCTTGGGCTTGGGTTTATGTATTTGAAGCAGGTCTTGTCCAGAGCTACGGAGAGGCTTAGTTGGGGAATATCTAGAGATAACGAGAGAAAGGCTGGGGCAGAAGGATTGCTGGTATAGGATGGAGTGGATTATCTGTAGTTGAGAGAGAGTGAGCTGATGAGGTAGTTCAGGTAGTCAAGTTGTCTTAGGGAAATCAGAGTTATAATTGAGGTTTGCAGCAAATTTTGCCACCTTATTGTATGTAGAATCAAGTTTGCTTAGAAGAAAGGAGTTTACATTGGTAAAAATATGACAGCTATACAATCGACTGGGAAGGAGGTATTCATGTGCGAGATCTATTTTGACTTTGCTAGTTAAGTATATTTTGTTCCGTTAAAGGAGCCCTAATTTTTGGTGTGTCCTTTTTATGCAGTTAGACACATGCAAGTCAAACTTCAGTTGGTCATCGATTGTGACACCAAGCAATTTTGTGCTTTTTTACACTGTGATAGATGTGTTGTTGCTGAACTGTATGGTGAAAGTGGTTTTGAGTTTGGAGAGATTTTTGGGGAGAGAGTAAAAGTTTTGTTTTTTTGGGGTTAAGAATTAGTTTATCACAGAGCCAGGCTTCAGTGGAGTTGAAGGAAGATTGGGTGAGAGAGAGTGAAGGCCAGAGGGAGTGTCTGCGATGGTGATGACAGTGGAGTCATCAGCATATTGTATAAGGGATGATTGGGGACATAAGGTATGTAGCAAATTAGTAAAAATATTAAAGAGCAGTGGGCCAAGGATAGATCCTTGGGAGGCTCCCATTTTAACAGGGAGGGGTATAGAAAGAGCAGAGAGCCATTTGACCAATTGCAGACTATCAGAGAGGTAGCTAGAGAACCAGGAGTGAGTAGAAGGGGAGAAATGCAGATTAGATAGTTTGGTCAGTAGAATAGGGTGGGACACTTTGTCAAAGGCATTGGAAAGGCTAGAAACAGGCAGGAGACTAGTCTATTGTTATCACGAGCAAGGACTATGGTGTTAGTGAAAGATGTTAGTGCAGTAGAGGTGCTGTGTTTGGGGTGAAATCCATGTTGTGTGGGTGTTAGGTTTTTCTGGAGAAGGTATTGTATAACTTGTTTGTGTATACATTTTTCCAATATTTTTGAGAGTGGAGATAATATAGCAGTTGGCCTAAAATTGGTGATGTCAGTGGAGTTTCCTCCTTTTTGTATTGGTAGGGTGTAGAATTTCTTCCATATGAAGGGGGACATGATTCAGAGATGGAGCGATTGATTAAGGTAGATACTGGTACTGCAATGGTGTCTGCTGCTGTCTGCAGGAAATAGGGGGGTGGGTTGTCAGCTGAAAGAGTGAAAGGTTTAAGTTTAGAGAGTAGGGATTATTTTGTAGTTTGTAGGTACAGTTTTGAGGGTGAAAGAGCTATTGGGGTCAGTTGAAGTAGAATTAGTGATGTTTCTTTGCCGTCACATCTCCAGCATGTGCTGTCTACCTGAGGAAAAATTCTATAGAGTTTGCTTGGGGTATAAAAATATCTGTGCAAACATTTCCAAGCAAAAATCCTACATTTTTTAGATTTTGTTGCATATTTGGGAGACATACAAATATCCTCCCATTGTTTCTTTGTGAATTGCTTATCCAGTCTCTCTTCCCAATCCTTTCTAACATCCTCTGATTGATTCTTATAGTTAGCATGTAATATTTTATATCCTCTGCTAATTATTCCTTTTTTAATGGCAGCCTCTGTTTAGATTTTCGTAAAAATTCTACCAGTGCTGGTGTTTCATTTAGGACCCCCCTATATGTTTCTCTTTGCATATACTCTTATCAGTCCCTTGATAGGGAAGACAATCTCTAACCTACAAGCCAAGTAAATTCTTGATTTTTATAGTTATCATGGAATATTTTATATGCTGTACTAATTATTCATTTTTTAATGGCAGCTTCTCTTCTAAATTCTTCCAAAAACTCTACCAGTGCTGGTCTTTCTTTTATAACTCCCATTATTTCTTTCTCTTTGCTTATACTCTGATATCAGTCCTTGATAGGAAGACTATCTCTAATCTGCAGGCCAGATAAATTCTTGGCATTTTCCCATTTGCTCCCAATACCTTGGTTCTTTTGGCAGTTTTCTCCAATAAGTCCCAGCCCCCTCTTGCCTTTTGTGTATATCCCTAAAGTTCTTAGGATATGTTCTGCTACTGTATAGATGTAATATACTATATGAAATTGTTATTCTCCTTAAAGGCCTGCATCCAAAATTCCCAGTCTCTCCTTGTTTCTTGAGCTTCCCCCGTTTTATCATTATCCATTTCCACTTTGGATTATAGTTTTCTGCTCGTGCTATGTGTAAGAGCGTTAACTGTGTAGTTCTGAAATACCCATTCAAATTGCGTAATCCATATCCTCCCTGTTATGCTGGAAGAATCAGTTTATCCCACTCGACTCTTGTAGTCTTCCATTCCCAGATAAAGTCCTTCAGCTCTTTATTAATTGCTGTCTAGAACTTCTCCTCTGGTTGATAAAAATATGCCTGACCTGTGTATAAGACTAATGGGATTAAAAACATTTTAACTGCTTGTATCTTGCTGTACATATCCATTTAACAAAGCTTCCATTTTCTCAGTTTTTGTATTTTCTTTAGTCTTTTTCAGCATCCTTTATCATATATAAGAAACAAATCCTTGGACTGTGCTAGAAAGAAGAAACAAAAAAATGATTCCAAGATGGCTGTCCCAAAAAAATAACTCTTTACAACTACATCTCTCAAAGTATCAACTGACATGGTAAATCACTTGTAATCTGTTTTTATTTTTTAAAAAGGAGGGATTCTTAAACAGCTGAGCAGTAATGATTTATTCAGAATGTTCAGAGTCAAATAATTCTCCACAAACAAAGGTAGGTCAAGATGGGTTACTATTTATATTGTATATAAGCCAAGCAAAGCAACATACAATACAGACTTTTGTTTCTATTCCCCTACTTCAACTCAATGAATACGTATCTTGTTCATTTTTCAATAATTTCACTTATAATAATTTAAGTGATTAACTAATTCAACAAGGTACCATTCATCAGCGTTCAAACTCAAATGTAACAAATTAAAATCATGTACAATAGTAACAGTAGAGTGTTTTGAAAAAAATGCTGTCATGGAGACTAATGCCTTCTTTAGTTAAAGTATGATTTAGAAATGTCATGTATATCCTGGTTAAATAGTCTTGGTACAAATGTCATCATTCTGTCTAAATATAGTTACTATAAATTATGGCACGTATCACAGCTGCGAGTGCTATTTGATCAATCCTGATATGGTGTGGATGGATGCAGCTGTGTCTGACAGCTATTACAAATGTCATTATTATTCTGCCTAAACATAGTTAATAATTATGGCAGGTATCATAGCTTTGAGTGCTGTTAGATGGGGGTGGGAGGTTGGCATAATGGTTAAGATGTTTACCTTACAGACATAAAGTGCAGGGTTTGATTCTCACATGGGGTAACTGGCTAGGCTTAAAATGGCCTACATGGGCAGTTAGCCTAGAACTAACCTATTAAGCCTGACATGGTGTATGTGGATGCAGCTGTGACTGGTAGCTGTTATATGTTGATGTTTTCATCTCTGGAAGCTGTGAGTTGCAGCTTGTGATCGAAGTATACTGATGCTTGTGCATTAGGAAGAGGCATTTGATGTTTTAGCCTGGATCCAGGGGAAGGGGGTGGATAGAACTGTGATTTGGGATATTTTGTCAGAGAATGGTTTGTTTGTACATTTACTGAGTGAGAGGTGGGAGGGCTGAAGGAGTGTGTTGTCTCCTGTGGTGTCTTATTGAGAGTTTTTTTTTTTTTTAAATTTTTGCTCTCTCTTCTTTTCCTGGTTGCGGCCTCGCTGAAAGGGACGGAATTTGGGCTTGAAGTTGCAGTGAAGTGAAGCTTTGCTTCAGGTGCATCGCAAGCCTCTGGCATGCAGTACACGGACACACTAACAGAAACAGACGCTCCCAGGTTGCTATGGTAATGGCGACATAGTGACGATAATGCTTAATGGCTCTGAGTGTATATATATATATATATATATATATATATATATATATATATACATATATATACATATATATATATATATATATATATAAGGGCTGTTTTAAACCACACGTACACATATTGATGATCTCCCAACACTTCGTTTAGCTCATTAAGTTGATTCTTGATACAAAAAAAAAATAATAATTAAAAAAAATAATAAGCGCAATTTTATATTTAAAATGTATTTTGGTCCAAAGACATTGTGGACTTGCATAAGAGTGGAAGTCTGAGTTATTATGAAAGACTAAGAGCACTTGGTGTTGTGCAGAACCCTTTGCAGTGGTCTGGGAGGTGAGCTTGCTTCGTCTTGTTGGGCATATGGGGATAGCTGATTCTAAAGGTATTTGGGGTTGCCAGGAAGTGCTAGAGGGTCATCAGATTTCCTTTGTGGAAATATCTGTGGGAATGGAAAGTGTGTTGAGTGGTTCACTGGCAGAGCGGACACTACATGGAACAGGCTGGTAAAATGGAACAGGACAAATATTGGTTTGGATATTTTAAGAACATCCTGGAAACGCACATTAACTCGTGAATAGTATTCTGGCAAAACTGGATGGGCATTGTTCCCAGTGCTTGAAGTACTGATATGTGTGTATGTAAGGATGGAAATATAACAAATAAGAAACTAGAAGGGTCTCCTAATTTAAAGTCTATGGACTATATAAACATACTTGGAAGGAGGTAATAATAAGAATTAACATTACAGCTTGTGGTCTCTCGAATAACTAAGCAACAGCAAAAAAAAAAAAAAAAAAAACACAATAGTTATGTAATGTATGATTTTAGTAAATCTAGACATAAAATATATATAATTGTCGTATAAGATGAAGCAGTCTGCTGAATTTAGATATTAAAGACAGGATTTAATAACATGTGCTTGTGCATAATAACACTACTTTCTTAACTTGTCATAAATGACATACACTACATTCAACATCAAGGGGAAGCATAAAGCATCCCTACAACTTTACACAGTAACCCTCCCACCATACCTATTACCCAAAGAGCACAATCATAAAGTTTCCCTTATAAACAAACACATTCAAAAACTGAGAAAACTAATAACCTCATGCATATCTAAACTAGCCCCAAGTGGAGATATCCACCCCAACCCTGGCCCTACCATCTCCAACCCCAATCCTCGTAATCAGACTAGAAACCACAACTTCTCCCATATTACAGCCAATAGAAAGCCAAGTGACTTCCTTCTACTAAGCCTAAATATTAGAAGTATATCCAAAAAAGTCCATGAACTCCATGCCACCATAGACTTGTACTCCCCAGATATAGTCATTCTGACAGAAACCTGGCTAAAACCTCACATTACCAGTGAGCAAATACTCCCCACAGGTTATGGCATACTAAGAGTAGACAGGATAATGAAAGGAGGCGGTGTAGCTATAATATTTAAACAGCATCTAAACATCCAGATCTTAAAATCATCAGCTCCACAAATAGGCAATAAAGAAATAATATATACCAACCTCAAAATAAACCAAAACAAAACCATCAACATAATTGGATGCTACTTCCCACCTGGCCAAAACATCCCTCCACTAGAAAACCTCCTCAGCTGGTCTACCCACCATCTCCCCCAAGAAACTATCATTTTAGGTGATTTCAATATTGACTGGCAATCCTGTTCTGGCAGCCATCCAACCCATCCTGTAAACCTTCATGGCTTCACCCAACTCGTCCAGTCGCCAACCAGGATAAATAAAAACTCCAGCAAGCACACTACCCTGGACTGGATACTAGTCAGTAAGAGCCCCCAGTCATATATAACAGGCTGCTTATCAGATAGCCTCAGTGATCACTCCCCAACATTCCTACTCAAAAAATACCTATACCAAGTTAAACCGTCAAATATGTAAAAAACTAAACTTTAACCCACTCACATTCATCTCATCCCTCAAAGAATGTAACTGGCATCCTCTAAAGTACCTCAGCCTTGATGACGCAGTTGAATTTTTTAATACTACCTTCCTGAGCATCCTTAATTACCATGCCCCCATAAGACTTTCCAGAATCAAAGCACAATCCTCCCCATGGCTACAGAAAACCACTAAGTCAGAAATGAAAAACAGGGATAAAGCCTGGGAGCACTGGTGCAAAACCAAAACCCCCTCAACTAGACAAATTCCTAGAACTACGCAATAGAGTCAAAAAGCTAATAAAACAGGACAAATTCCAATACTACCAGTCTGCCCTAGACTCCTCTCAACACAGCCCCGAACAAATCTGGTCCTCCATAAACTCCATCCTCCGCCCAGGTAAAGTCAGTACCCCTCCTCCTAACATCCCTCACTCCTCAGAAAATATTCCTACCTCATTCAACACACACTTCACACAAACCATACTATCACTAGCTAAACAACACAACCCCCCTCCCCTCCAACCCACACCTTCAACTAGTAATCTCCTCACTGCCTTCTCTTTTTCTCCTGTACCTACCTCCAACATAAAAAAACTCTTAACTAAACTAAACTTAAGCCCACCAGATTAGCAGCAGACAACCTCCCAAGTGAATACCTACAAATCGCAGCTGATGCTCTGGCCTACACAGTATCCATCTTGATTAACCGATTTCTGTCAGAAAGTTACGTTCCCACACTGTGGAAAGTATCACATACAATTCCCCGCCACAAAGACGGACCCTCCACAGAACTAACCAATTACCACCCCATAGCTATTCTCTCTCCACTCTCCAAAATACTAGAGAGATGCATGCACTCTCAGGTCTCGGACTACCTCCTTATTAACAACCTCCTTTCCAATACTCAGCATGGTTTCCAACCAAACCATAGCACCACCACTGCCTTGCTCTCCTTTACTAACACTATCCTTCAGCATAAAAACAATGGCTATCTCTCCTCTGCTACTTTCCTAGACCTATGTAAAGTATTTGACATGGTCCCACACAAACAGCTTATCTCTGTCCTCAATAACCTATCCTTCTCACAATCGGTCACCAACTGGTTTGAGTTACCTGTCTGACCGCCAACAATCCGTTGTATGGCAGAATGACACATCTCCCCAACTACCTGTCTCCATAGGGGTTCCCCAAGGATCCATCCTTGGACCCCTACTCTTCTCTGTTTTCACCAATAATCTAGCCTCTGCCACCAAACATGGCACACTCATACAATACGCAGATGACTCTACCATCATCTGCTTAGCCCAGTCCCTACCCAAACTGCAAAAAGTCACACAGGAAGCCTTTTCCTCTGAAACTTGGTTATCCGATGCCCAATTAATACTCAACCCAAACAAAACTAAACTACTCATCTTCCAACCCACCAAACATACTCAAAACAACTCTCACTTTAACATTACAGCAAAAGACAACACCACTATATACCCAACTGAACACACCAAATTGCTAGGAGTGGAAATAGACAATAAACTAAAATTTGGCATTCACATATCCTTGACCATAAAAAAAGTCCACAATAAACTAGGAGCACTATACAGAAATAAGCAACTTCTCACCAAAGCAGCAAAAATTTCAATAGCAAATTCCCACCTCATCTCCACCCTACTTTATGCCTGTCCAATATATACCAACCTAAGGCAATGTGATTTAAACAAGCTAGAGACCTGCTACAACAAAATCACCAAATTCGCCACAAGGGCATCCTACCGTAGTCACCACTGTCTCTCACTTGCTGAACTGGGCTGACTTGAACTCCCTCACCTCCTTCAATGGTATCAACTCTCACTTGCCCACAAACTAGTAAATCATCCACTAAATGTCCCATCCCTCCAGAATCTACTCCAACCCTATCGCATCACCAGATCCAGCCACAAAAATCACTTGCAGATCACTGAAGCCAATAACTTTGCTGGTGAAGCACTGTTCTCTTGTGCCATAGCCAAATTATTTAACTCCCTCCCACCCACAATTACCTCCATATCATCATGCACCCACTTCAAAACTTTACTAAAAGCGCACCTAAAAACATGCTGGCTATGCCCTTGCAACTCTCACTCTAATATCACCCTCCCCATTCAACCACTACCTTTCTTTCCACTCCACTAACTACCTTGATTTATAGCAAGCTCAGATGCTCATAAGCCAATACTTATTATACAGCAGGAACAACTTCTTGTAACATTTGTTAATGTCTGTTATATACTTCACAGATAAAGATTCTGTCTACTGATGTACTATGTTCTTCATCTGTAAATATGTTGTAAGTAATTGCTATGTAAATTGTTAATCGCTATGTAATCCAGTGTAACTACTGTCTGTTTATTTTAACTGTGAAGCTTTTCTCCCCGGGCCTCCGCTGAAAATGGACCTACATCCAGTCGGACACTCCCGGTCAACAAATATAAATAAATAAATCATGATGATTTTCTTATATAAGTAAGTATGCATAACAAGTCATGTAATTGCTTTAACTTGAATTGTAGTTTTTGTAACCCATCTTGACCATATATAATGCTTAAGTGGTTACCAAGGTAACTGTTTTATACATGACATCAAACTGACAAAGTTGTTCAAGAGAAACAGTAGAAGCCTGAACTTGAAATGGCACAGAATATAGCAATCATATTCTGAACAAATAGTATACATCTAATGTAGAAATGTTATGACACTGAACCTTCCTTAATGAAACTTTCAATAATCTGGTTTGTATCACTTTAAAGTTTTATAAGATGAAACGCATGACTACTATAAAAGGAGCAGACTGATTTTTTGAATGTTAACGGTCTGAAGAAGCAAATGTGAAAGTGCTTACCGACAACAATTTTATCAAATAAATTCTTTTGCTTTTACATCTAAGCTTGGTTCTTGGAAAACATCCCAGTTGCAGATACAGGCACTTTATGAATGGATTATTGAGAAGCCTTGGTTACCTCTCTGCCTTTATATTTGGCTTGTTCTTTACTGTTTGGTTTCTGAACAGAGGGGGATTTACACTGTTGGATACGAATTTTTGGTTATACTTTCAGATTTAAAGAAGATAAATCTTTGTTGTTTTCCCGTCAAGCTCACAGATTTGGTACCCAAACTAGAATAGATAACATATTTGCTGCCCATGACTTACAGTCTAAAATCATTAATTTCTCAGTCACTCCATGCCCCTTTTCAGACCACAATTCATTGATAGTAAAACTTCAAAATGGGTACAAACTATTGATCTTTAATTCCGGAATTTCAGCGTGTATAACTAAAATTAAAGAGTTCAAACCCTGGTTATTATCTGAATTACATTTCTTAGATATTAATTATACCACAGCGATAAATAAAATAATATGGGACTCATTAAAAGCTTACATAAATGGTAAAACCCTAATTTGGTATAAAAAAAATCAGAGAATGGGATTCTGAATTTAGATCTACAATCCAAACTTTTGTCAGTAAAAGCTAAAAAAATCAAAATCATTTGGAGATGAAAAAGACAGTAGAAGTATTAAACAGTAAATACAATGAAATTCTAGCACATAAAACTAGTTTAGCTGCAGAAAAACTAAAAATTAATACTTTGGCCACTTATCCCAAATATGTACATAATTTATCCACAAGAATCAAAATGCAATCAAAAGCTAATAACATTAAAAGTACCTTCCATGAAAAGAAAGGGGAAATGTTATGGATATAGGTGACATTCTTGATGCCTACAGAAATAACTGTAGAGAACATCTCCAGAAAGAAAATATACATATCGATCAATTAAATCTAGATGAAAAATGTTCTATTATAAAAAATACGAGAAAAATTAAAACTAGATCTGCAAGCACCCATATTCTAAAAAGAAATTACAGATACAATAAAAGTGGGTAAAAATAATAAAGCTCCAGGTATAGATGGGATAATTATGGAAATATATAAACTTTTTCCTTCAAAGATGCTATCCCTCTTCCATAAAACTCTATTAGAAATTCAGTCACAAGCTTTAATACCATCCTCTTGGAGATGTTCCTTAATCACACCAATCCTAAAGGAAAACAAATTCCCAAACCTGTGTACCTCATATACACCTATATCATCATTAAATAATGACTATAAGATATTTATGACAATATTAACTAACAAAAATACCACTATCCAAAACAATAAATGATCAAATTGGTTTTATATATCATAGACACAGACATGACAATATTGAAAGGATAATTTCTCTTGTAGATTGTTAATAGAGAAAATAAAGAAACACTCATAATTGGCTTACATATAGAGAAAGCCTTTGATTCCCCTAAATTGAGACTGTTCAAAATAATGGTGGTGGTTGAATTTCTGCCTTCCTTTGCTCATCTACTAAAGAATATATATATATATATATATATATATATATATATATATATATATATATATACACAAATAATTTAGTGTATGTTAAACCTAAGTCCTTTCACCTCTGAATCTATACATATACCAAAGGGTACTAAACAGGGATGTCCCATGTCACTGATTCTGTTTGCTTTGGCTATTGAAATATTGGCAGATTCAATACGTAACAATACAATTCTAAAATAATGCTCTTTGCTGTTGACATATTAACATTATCCAATACAAGAGACATTAGAAGAATTAGATATTTTAATTGACACATTTTACAGGACTTCAGGACTCAATTTCAATAAATCAAAATTAATTTTTTTATTTTTAAATAAAAAAAGAATTGCAGACGTAGGGGAATCACATTATAGGGAAACAAGAATATACCTTAAAATATCTAGGAATTGAGTTATGCAAGGATAATAATGAATTAGTCTTAAAAAAACCACAATAATAAAATCAATACAATTAAAATCTCTGTGGAAAAGTGGAACAAAATAATATTAACATTTGAAGATAGACTACAGTTAATAAAAATGGTTTTACTACCCAAGGTTCTATATATAGTTTTGGCAATACAACTGTTACCACAAAGGAATATACTCAAAGAAATAAACTCATGCCCAATAAAATTTTTATGGTTTCCCAAAAGAAACAGAATAGCTTTAATACATCATATAAGACCATGGACACAGGGATGATTAAACTTTTCTGATATAGAAACATACATAAAAGCATCAATATCTAAAACAATCGCAGATTGGATAAGTCCAAATTATTCTGCAAATTGGAAAGCATTGCTAACTGTAATATCAATAAATTAATTTGATTTACAAAAAAAATTCAAATAACAGATAAAAACAATTTGCCATGGCATATATTACGTATTAGTATGCAATATAACGTAACTAAGCCCACTAAAACTCTTATGATTAATTATGACATTGACACATTTAGGAAAATTATTAATGCAAATATAGATTTAAAAATCTGGTTTGATCTTTTAACACCATTCACAGTTACAAAGAGCTATTCACATAAAATATACAGAGAAATGATTAATTCCTGGGAACTGAAAAGATTTGTTTGTTGGTTTCAATGCATCAAAGAACTAAAAGTTCTGGATATGCAAACAATAGAAGAAACTTACAAAATTCCACAACAATATTGGCTAACTATGCAAAGCATTCTGACGTATTCGCAAGATTTATGCAGAATAATTAGTAATTCTTCATTTAAAGAAATACCTAAACTTACGAAATACCTGTATGAAATCATATACAATGATTATAACATGGGAAATAATATTTCGAAATTTTACAAGATATTGATAAATTATAAAACACCAGGCAAATCCTCATATTGGAATTATATAACAAAAGGACACTCATTACAGCTAACTGAAGAAATTAAATCAAATATTTTATTATCAATAAAACATGCATCCTTTACACAATACTGGAAAGTTTTTAATTGGAAATGCTTGCACAGAGCATTCTTAACTCCAGATAGAATTACTAAAATTAATCCTTCCACAAAGGGAATATGTTGGAGGTGTGAGCAAATACACAGTGCAGACTGGAATCACATTTTTTCGACTGTGTTATAATTAAGCCATTTTGGAATGGTAGTAAAAACTTTTTATAAGCTTTATTTAATGAATCGTTTAACTTATCTAAAGCTCTAGTATTATTAAATGTGTACGGAGGTCCTCATTTGAATGAGTCAAATATGTATTTAGTATGGACAATACTTGCAGTCTCAAGGAAGTGTATAACAAGAAGATGGAATACAAACAATACCAACTTTGGAAGACTTCTACAGCCTACTGAAGACCATGGCATTGTTGGAAATTAAAATGAAAGAACTAAGGATTCATTCTAAGCCATTTATTAACAATCCATGGAAAAGTCTCATCATTGATTGACACTTTACAATAATTGAACAGATGCACTCTAACTGGATTGTTGTACTTATAAAGTAATTGTTTATATTGAGCTCTGTTATAGTGTCAGGCTGATGTAAATAGTGTACATAATTATTAAGATGTTATATTCAAATACTATGGAATTTATTCAACTGTATTTGAAAAATAAAAAAAATTGGGGAAAAAAAAACAGTTGCTTAACAATCCTTTCAATCTCTTGTATAGTATCAAGGTAATCCCTTATTTTCTGTTTAGCATTCTGCAGTTGATCATCATCTTGTTCTGTGAGATTCCCCTATTCTGCAGCACTTTAGCATTGGTCAGGCCCTCAAAATAATTCATGTTGCTTCATAACCATAGCTCCCTTTCTTTTTCCACCCTATTTTTAAACTCCAACTTAATTTTATCCCACTCTCTATATTTTCAGAAGTAATTTCTGTCTTCTTGAATAGCTCCTGAATAATCTCCACTCCCCATTCCTTAAATTCCTTTCTTTTTCAGCAGGTGGGAAAGCACCAGTGTCTCAATTATAATTTATTACCCTGTGTTTTTATTTTAGTCATTAGTGGCAAATGATCTGAAATAGTTATTGGGCATATATTAAGACCTTCAATTAAATGCACATGTTCCTGTGAAATGTAAATTATATCTAGCCTAGCCCAGTTTTTATATCTTTGGGAATATGTGAATTCCCTTCGAACTTCTGTTACTGAATTCACATCTTCCATGCCAAATATTTTCATAAATATCTTCAAAATTCTACTCTCCTTTGTTTTACTTTCCCTTCTGGGCACCCCAGACACAGCTTCACTGCTGCAAATGAAATTCCAGTCTTTACCTACAAGTAATATTCCTTGCTGAAAACTGATCATTTCTTCCAGAATTTTTCTTAAACTCCATTATAGCAGTTTTAGGTGGAATATAAAAACATGCCATTGTAATCCTCCTCCTCCCTAGCCAGGAGCCCCTTAACACTACATATCTGACATCTTTTATCAATTGCAATTAATATAAGTACTCCTTTTTTCCTTTGTCCCAGATATTCTGCTGAATAACCATCCTGAAACTTCAAATTCACATGTTCAGTTCTAAGCGCGTTTTCTGTAACATAGCTATTTGCATTCTACATTTTTAATATAGTTCACTATTCTTTCTCTGAGATCTTTGATGTTTAAAGACATTACAGAAAGCATCATTGTATTAAAAAGTTATTGTTCCCACATTTTATGTAGAACACCTTTTCTGTTAAATGTCTAGTTCCAGATCTTGTTACATGCATATAGTGTTTGGGAGGTTGAACTTTTATATAGTTGTTTTATCACAAGCCATCAATAATACCCCCCAAGACCCATTAATTTAATACAAATACAGAAAACTGTATAGATCTTCAAATATTGATGTTTACCTTCCTAATAACCATGAAAATCCCAAACTGACTACCATGAATGTCTTAAACTAACAGACTTAAGTTAAACTAAAATAAAAAATTATCTTTGCCAAGACGCATGATGCAGCCTGTGCTTCTAAGTGCTAAATGGTTTTGTCTCATCTTTATAGCTCTCCCAGCTGGGAAAACCTCTGAATGGTTTCAGAGAACATTATGTCCTAGCTAGTTTTTGTTTTCTTTTTTCCCAGCCAATCGCTCTCCAGCAGGCTGTAACCAATTTCTCTTTATCAGATTGTATCCATGGAGGCATGAGAGCCAGATAGAGAATTGCTACCAAGCATACATTCATTTTCTAGAAAAATAGCCTCATAATATTCAATATTTGTTTTCATGTGCTTGCTTTCTCTTAAAACTTATCAAATCAGTCTAATGTCCTTAATCCTGCCTTTCCCACATGCAAAAATGAGAAAAAGGCATATTATTATTTATTTATTTTTTGTCATTCTCTTTTAATCAGGCTTTTTTACATTTTTTTAAATGGAACAAGAAGGAGAGAAGGGAGAAAGAAAGGGAAAAAAGATCAGCAGCACCTATTTACGATCCCCATTACAGTTGAAAATAACTGAGAAAACTTTATCGCATACAAAGAAAACCACATACCAGAAAAATAGTACTATTAAGAAAAAATGTTCTTTACTTAGTTAACTATGTCCCGTCTCCTTCTCCACAAAAAATTTCTCCAAACATTAATGAAATAGTCCCCCACAAGTCCACGAAATTATGAAAAATTCCACCATTTCCAGATTTTCTTGTTCTGTCCTATTTTACAAATATAATTATTGCATTGTAATCTCAAATTAAGTTACTGGTTTTATTACTGTTCATCTCCATCTTCCAAATGCTGCTTCTGCTTCATTTTCAATGTACTGTCGATTCTTCTAGTCAACTCTCATGGTCCCTTCGTTCGCCCCAACATTTTCCATTAAAACAGTGGAAAAGGTTTCACAATCTCTCTGTGGTCTTTATTACCAGAAGAGCAAGAAGCAGAATCTCCTCCTGTTTCACAGCTCCCTTTTTGTCTGACAAACTTTTGTATTTCCTCCTTAGCATGAACATCATCAGAAAATGGCTTTGTCCCTCCAGGGAAGAATACCTTGAAGACAACTGGGTACAGCAGTTTGAATCTCGCACCTTTGTCTCGATATTCCCTAAATAGTGGAATGAATGTATTTCTCTTCTGCCAGGTTATGCAATGAGGAATAATTCTCCACAAACACTTTGCTTTCTCCCCTTTTAGTATTTTGTCCTTCTGCCATATTTTTGTCAGAATCAACTCCTTCTGCTGGTAGGATTGCATCTTTGCTATTAAAGGGCTAGGTTGCTTTCTCATAGCCAGGTTTGGAGCATACACATGATGTTCTCTTTTAACTAACAACTCCTGCTTGGGAATACCAGTCCAGTTGCTTATTAATGCTTTCATAAAATTAACGCGGTTTGTTCCTTCTAGCTTCTCTGGTATAGCTTTTTTTTCTACATGCTGTGTCCTCTAATTCTAATGTGTTTTGAAACCTCTCTTCCTGAGCAGTTTCGTATTCAGACAGCTTTTTCTTTATTTCATCCTCTTTTCTTTGCAGCTTTATCACCCCCATCTGAATCTCTGTTTAAAGCTTTTTCCATTTTCCAGCCTTTTTTATTTGTATTGATATACTCCATCAGTGTTTTATTTTAACCAAGTCTGTGTGGTTTTCTTATATCTTCCTGTAGGTTACTGGAATTCATGTCTGGAGGTTGCATTGCTTTTTTGCTGAACAGCTGCAGAACTTTCCCCAGTCAGTGTTACTTCCTTACTTTTTAAGGATGATTTTTATTTCAAGGTGCTCTGTGTTTCTTTTCTCCTGGCATCCAGTTACTAGCCAGCTAATTACTGAAGTTTACTTATAAACACAAAAGTCTACTGCCTCCTCTGAGTTTCTGTTTTCACACTGGGAGAGCTGTAGTTAAGCTGTTACTCAATGTCCATTGATCTTGGAAGACCAAAAGTTAATATACTTTTGTCTTTAATTGGCTATGTGCCATAAGTTCTGCTACATACTGCATGTTTCTCCAACATCCTTTGTAGTTTTCCAAGCTTATTTACTAAGCTGTGTAAGGAAACATAAACGCTCTGCTACATAGTCTAAAATTTGATGAAATAAATATTCCCATTCTTTACAATTAGGAAAGCATATAATTTTGTAATTCCATATACTTGTTTTTGTTTCCATTCTAAATCTATAATGGTTAATCATCTCATTTTTGCTGGTTACATTTAATATCTTTACTGTATTTTTACATCTATTCCAGAACATCTTTCATTTCCCAAATTTCAGATTATCTTTCCTCTCAGTAGTTTATATGTTTAATCTTTCTTCATTTGTTAAAAATTGTGTTTTCTAATAGAATTACATCTGTATCACATGTATTACACCACTCCACAATTCTTATTCTTACTATATTCTTAATATGATTCACATTTACATAAAGCACTCTAAATGTTTTCATTTTCCCTTTTCCTTCTTTTCGTGGTTTCATATGTTCATCGGTAGTTACTAGGCTAGCTTTCTTAATCGGCTATTCTAAGCCTAGCCAATTTCCTTCCCAAAGGTGAGATGGAAACACTGTACCTTTTGTCTGAATCAAATACCTTAACCATTATACCAAGGCCCAGTCATTAGCTGTATATTCTTTTTGAAGTATTTTTTTTCTTTATCCTTTAAATTTTTGTTTTCTTTTACCAATAGAATTTTATCTTTTTTCTTTTGTGACCTTCCAGTTTACATCTTCTTCACTTAATTCAGCACCTTCTTCTGTATCCTCTTTATTATTTTATTTTCTCATCTATTTTTCTACTACTTCTGTTTTTTTTCTTTTTGTTCATTTTCTTCTTTTTCTGTACTCTTATTTTCATTTTTGCATTCCATCCATAAATGTCCAATTTTGTTATGTTTAGTTCACATTTTTTTGCATTATGTCCCATTTCCCACAAATATAACATTTCTTTTGTGACCGTTACTTATCAGATGTCTTCCTTTAACACACAAAGTTTTGGGTTGTTCACCAGTATTTTACAACACCCTTATTCCCCTCCACATTCATCATGCTTTGGTATATGTGCACTTTTTTCTCTCTGTTTTTAACATAATACAATCCCAGCCATCAGTCCATAAACCCCTTTTGTCGTAAACATTTGCAGTGTCAAGTACTACTTTATATGAAGCTTTCAAAATCTCCCTTACTACCTGTGACTGAAATTTTATATGAATGTTCTTTTTTCCCCTGTTAAATGCTTTTATTGCATACAGATTCCATGGGTTACAATCTTTCTTGGACAACATGAAAAAAATGTTTTTCCATTAAAAAAAATAGTCTCAAATATATTGTTATAAAATGTCTGTTAGTAAGAATAAATGGTATTACTTCATGTGCTTTTACACCCAAAGGAGCTATTAAATTGTCCCACATTTCATACCTGTCCATTTCTTTGTCATCTTTACTTTGAATTCTTACCATGTACTTCCATTTTTCATTTTCTTCTGCCTTTTTTTCTGCTGTTCTACTTTTGCCTTTTACTTTCTCTGCATATGTTTTCTTTTACATCTTACCAGTGTTCTTCAGGATTGTCTTTGCATCCTCTTGGGCTTTCTCCATAATGTCCATCCAGGAAACGTCTCGTTTTCTGGGTCACTCTGCACCACCATTTCTTTAAGTATGTCAACCCTTCAACCCTCCCAACTGGAGAGTTGTAATTATGCATCCATCATTGGCTGACTCGTCATCATCAAACAGGTTTCTTTGAAACCTGTCCTCAGAATCCTGCACACATTCTCTGGTCTCAATATTTGCTTTCTCTTTCATTACTTTCACCACTCCATCATCTCCTTCTCTCTCCATCTGCCTTCCTTTTTCTTTTGGGCTGTGTCTGTGTGTGGATTGGATAAAGGAAGCATTGTCCAGAATGGGTCCCACATGCAAAATTATGAGTAGAGGGTACTTTATTAAAATTCACAAAACACAATATGTATATTCTATATACAAAATTCACAACTTATTTACAAGTATGTACAGGTGATTCACAATTTCAAAACTAAAACGTTTTAGACTTTCAGTTCTCCACACTCTTTCTTCTATAACCAAAATCTTATATTTTTCAAAATTTCTGGCAACATCCCTTTTCCATTATAGTTTATCTCATTCATTCTTTCATGCCATGTAATCCATATTGTACAAAACACTTTCTCATCTAATCCATCTATATCCTTTTGTTTCATATTTTCATAATATCCATATTCTGTTATATCCATATTTTTGCATTTAGTATTCTGATAGGATCATGGGAAGTTACTAGGTTAATGGCCATAGTGCCCTTGCACGCCTAGCCAAGTTCTACCCTTATTTCCATGATCAGCACCTATTGCCCCTGTCCAAGAGGGATACATGTGGGAACTCCCAGGGAGAATTTACAGATGTTCTTCTTGTTTCACTTTTGCAGTCATTACATTTGGGTAATCTGCTGGCAGGTTGCCCTCAGTCAGCCTGAATAACAAAGTCTTGGGTCCTGCGTCGGTTGCGGTCTCTTCTTCCATGACATCAGGTCGTCAGGGGTATAAAACATGCAGCTGACGCCATTTTATTCAGTCTTTCTTGCTGTGCGGAGCCCGAAGCAGAAGCAGTTAGCAAGTGCTGGTTTTCCGACTCCTGAAATTTTCGTATTCGAGTTTCAGAACCGAAGTCTTCAAACTAAAGCTACGTACCCTATCGAGGAAACTTTTTCTTGCTCCTTACCGATGTCAGTAAAAGTTAATAATTGCATTACTTGTGGGAAGCAAATACCTCATAAGGATTTTCATTTGTACTGTATTCCTTCCTAGGCCCAGATCACAATGTGCCTTGCTGTCGGTTTTGTGCTAGATTTAACCAACGCACTATTAAGCGTCTGTATATTTTTGCTTCTAAATATTTTGGTACAAGATTTAATTATTGTGAAATGTCGTCTGTTAGCAAGCCGACTATCGGAGTTCACAAAAAATGCAAAGAAAAAGACAGAGACAGACCGTCGAGGCCCAAAACCGACAACAAAGCTTCTCCTAAGCCAGTCGCCGGTTCACTGGTACTCAGTGAGGCGCTTTTGCAGCCACTGATACCTGCTACTTTTGAGTTGCAGGCCTCTACTGAGACCCATTTGGAGTCTGGTATGTCGCGAGATTCTCAGAGTATTGAATCCGCGGATGTCTCTCCCTTGGATGGGTCAGGAGCAGCTGAGCAGGCACCGGCTTCTGAGGGTGTTTTCAGGCTTCAACATTTTTATATTAAACCGATACCAGCAACAAAAACAAGGTCAAAAACGTCTATGTCTAAAAAAACAACTGTTGAGCCACTTGCTCAGGCCCCTGTGCCTAAAAAACAGATGATCAAAATGGCTGAGGATTTAATTACCTTGATCAACCCCCCCCCCCCCCCCCCCCTGGTAAGAGGCCTAGGCAAGGCACTGATTATGAATCTTCAGATCAGGTTTCCATTTCTTCTGATCAGGAATTTTCTATTCTACCATATGAGGATTTTGATGTAGAGGAATCCATCCCATTTGCATCTCCTCCTGAGGATTACTCTTTTGGAGAGACTTTGCATACTTTAAGGGAACATTTTCACGGGGGGAGTCGGGACTTCTCAGAATCAAAAAAGAGGCTTAGGGATTTCCTTCTTCATCAGCATAGGCCTTTGGCAATACCTCCTGTATTAGACATTGTTGATGTGTTTTCGGAATCAAGCATGGCTCCTGATTCCCTGCCTCCGGCTCCTAGTAAGCCAGACAGATATTACAGGGTTCCTGACTCCCACAAATTTCTATTCAAAAATCCTGCTGCTGATCCTGAGACTATTTCTCAGGGTCCCAAGGATGTCAAGGCCTCTACAGCCAAAAATGCTACCTCTCTGATAGGGATTCCAGGACGCTGGATAGATGGGGAAAGAAGGTTTACACATCTGCAACCTTGGCAATTGGGGCCTTAAACTGCCAGTTTCATATGCTTAAATATCAACAGCATGTTATGGGCTTACTGAAACAGAAAATTATGTTGATTTCTGATTGTGTGGAAAATAGAGTTACAGGATTTATTGCATTCAGCAGAACAGGTTGGAAAGCATACTTTGCAATGCAGTTTTGATTCCTTGGAGGCCTCTTGTAGGGCCGCCGTTACTGGATCTGTGATTAGAAGGCATGCCTGGCTCAAGGAGCAAAATCTGCCTGATCATGTTAAAGCTAAATTGCTGAATGACCATTTACAGCATGATACTCTGTTTGGTAATAAGGCAGAAGAGGTTTTAAAGAAAATGGAAGACAAAGCTAAATGTATGCAAACTATTTATTTATTTATTTTACATTTGTTAACCGGGATGGTCCGACTGGATACATGTCCTTTTTCAGCGGAGGCCCGGGGAGAAAAGCTCCAACAGAGTTACACTGATAATTAGGTACAGTAAATGAGCTGAAAGAACTTAACAAAAACATAGGCTATTTACATACAAGTACAAGACTGACATTACTATTTCTGAGATTACTACAAATGTAACATTAATAACATATTAGCAAGGACGGTAGGCAGTATAATGACAGAGTTAGACAGGATACATATTGCTTTATCATAGTATACAAAGTACTTATCATCTTATCTAGTTGTTTATGTTTTAGTTAATGGCACAGAGCTAGTCTGGGTTTGAGCAAGGACATAGCCAGTGTGACTTGAAGTGGAGTTTTAGACTATTTTTGAATTGACTTAGAGAAGTTGCAAGTGTGATGTTATTTGGGAGAGAGTTCCATATTTTACCAGTGGTGTTGGCAAATAGCGCGTCACCACCTAGGTTGAGAGATTTAGTTGTTTGGACAAGGAGTCTGTTTGCTGAGTGAAGGCAGCTTAGATTGGAGTAGGGAGTCATTAAGTTTTTTAGTGCTGGGGTATTCTCAGGTTGTTTAAGGATTTTGAAGGCCTCTATGAGTTGGGACTGGTGAAGGTGTGGGAATTCTATCCATCCAAGCTTTTTCAGGTTAGTACAGTGGTGTGTTCTGTAGGGTAGGCCTGTAACGAACCTGGCAATGTGATCATAGCAGGATGAGAGCTTGGCCAGATCAGATTTGTTAAGGTGAGTGAGGACAGGAGAGGCATATAGTAGGGTAGAGAGAAGGTGTGAATGGGCTGTGGCTGCCCTGGCATTCAGGGTAAGGAAGGCTTTAATTCTATATAGGGTCCCAAGTTTCATGTTGACGGACTTAATGGCTTGGTTGATAAGTATATCAAATCTGAGTTTATTGTCAATGTTTACTCCTAATAGCTTTGTATAGGTGTCTGGGGAGATGATGGTCCCATTATTGGATTTTATAGTGAAGTTTTCAGTCGGAGATCTATTGGTTGGGTAGAAGAGAAGTAACTTGGTTTTGTTTGGATTTAAGATCAGGAGATGGTTGGCAAGCCAGTTTTCGACTTTGGTGAAGCTAGGTTGGGTGGTAGTTAGTAGATTTGCAAGAGAGGCATTGGAACATATTATAGTAGAGTCATCTGCATATTGAATGCAGGTGGCTTCAGGGATGACTGTTTGGATGTTGTTTATGAAGACTGAAAAGAGGAGAGGTCCTAATATGGAACCTTGAGGAACTCCTATGGTATTTGGTAGTAGGCAGGAGAGCTTGTTTTGCCACATTACTGCTTGTTGTCTCAGTGAGGTAAGCTTGAAACCAGTCAAGGGCTGGAGTATCTAGATACAGGGTTTTTAAAGTATATAGAAGTAACTGATGGTTTACCATATCGAAGGCTTTCGATAGGTCCAGGAAGAGAGCGGAGGATATTTTTTATTATTCGGTTAAGATTAATGTTTTCAGTAAAGAGAGGAGGGCAGTGGTTGTACTATGATGGGGTCTGAATCCATGTTGAGAGTCTGTGAGTAGTTTATTTTGGGTTAGATAGAGCATTAGTTGGTTGTGCATGTACTTTTCCATAATTTTGGCAAGTAGTGATAGTATGGCTATAGGTCTATAGTTGGATAGTTCTGTGGATGAACCTCCTTTGTGGAGTGGAATAACATAGGATATTTTCCAAATTGAGGGGATTGAGGCCTCGGTTATGGTTCTGTTAATTAGGATTGAGATAGGGTAGGCTACGACATCTGCAGCAATTTGCAGGTATTCAGCCGGCAGAAGATCGGCTGAAAGGGTGGTTGTTTTATAGAAGTGTGGGGAGGAGAAAGTTGGTTAGCTAATGACTGGATGGTTTCTGTGAAGAAAGTATTGAATGAATTGGCTATATCTTCTTGGCTCTTGTCAGATAATGTTCCTGGGGTCGGAGTAGTGGATTTGCCTGGTTGGAGAAGTTTGTTTATGCCTGCCCAGTACTTTTGAGGGTTATTCTGATGTTTATGTTGCAGATTGTAGAAGTAATTTTTCTTATCTAGTATGATGGCTTTTTTAGTCTCATTTCCAAGTTGGAATTTGATACGATCTAGGGATAGTTTGGCAGTGCGCCATTTATCCCACGCTTTGTCTCTAGTTGTTATTTTGGTTTTGGTGTCTGTTAGCCAGGGTGCTAGTTGAGTTTTAATTCTTATTGAGCGTTTAGGGGCATGCGAGTCAAGTATAGTAAGGAATGAATTGTTAAATGATGACACTGCCTCATCAAGGGGAAGGAACTTTAGTTTTGTCCAGTTACATGATTTGAGTTCAAGTTGAAATTTAGTTGGGTCAAAGTTTTTCTTGGATCTGATAGACCTATAAATAGGTAAGCTTGTACAATTAATTTTGTCTTTCATGATGTATGTGAGCAGGTGATCACTAAGATCATTAGGGAGAGTTCCAGACATACAGTTCTGGGGATGACTGTTGGTGAGTATCCAGTCTAGTATACTCTCTTTTGGTTATTGTTACCTGTACGTGTGGTAGATGATATTATCTGAGAGAATCCATGTAGGTTAACAGGGATGGGGTTGGACTGTGCTGTGCATTGGTTCCAGTCAATATTAACATCGCCCAGGACAACGGTTTCTTGAGGGTAGTTGTTGGCTATCCAATGTAGAATGACCTCTAGTGTTTCTACATTGTTCCCAGGTGGAATATAGGTGACAATTAGGTTAATGCCCTTATGATTATTTAGTAGAATTTTTAGAGCTAGTATTTCAGCGTTAGAGACCTGGGGTGGTTGTATAGGGTTAGTTATGATGTGTGCTATTATATAAGACGGCTATTCCACCTCCTCTTTTCTTTACTCTATCTGCCCTAAGTATATTGTAACCAGGAGGCAGGATCTCATTGTCTTTGGTTGATGGCCGGAGCCATGTTTCAGATAGACACATTATGTTGGGGAGGTATGTGGCTAGTACAGCATGCAGGCTATGTATCTTATTGTTTAGGCTTCTAATGTTTAAGTGGCATATTAGGAGGGAGTTGACCAATCGGTGGGAGAGTGGTGGGCTGGTAGGATTTTGAGTTAAGGTTGGGCCTGGATTAGGATGGATGTCCCCATCTTTGGTTATGTTTTTTCTTAGATACTAGTAGTCTAATAACTTTGAATAGTAGTTTTAGTTCATATTTGGATTTTGGTGTTGATTGGAGTGGTTTTTTTTAGAAGCAAGTGGTTGGAATTTATAATTTTGGGGTAGTGTAGTAGTGGGCAAGTTCCAGTCAGTGGAGGTAGGGGGTCTTGGTTTGGCATTTTGGATAAGAGAAACCTCTGAATGTGAGATTTTCAGAGATAGTAAGAAAGTATGGCAGAATTATGAGTGGTAAGATAAGAGGAAGGAGTTTATAATTATTTATAGACATGTTATATGTCATCAATGGGTGGGGTCAATGTGCTTCAGAGGAATAGTAGTGGTTAAACAGTAAAGTGGTGGGGAAATTGGAGAGGAAGTTGTGTAGGTTGGAGAGGAAGTAGGGGTGTGGCCTAGTGGCTATAAATGTAGACACAGTGGGGGCGGGTGGGATAAGGGGGCAGGGAGGGGAGCGAAGCGAGCCCGAGCGTAGCGTAACTGTAAAAGATTTCTTGCAAGTGCAGTCACCCAGGTTCAGTAGACACTGGCCTATAAAAATTGGTCCTTTCCTGTGTCCAGCAGAGCCACTCAAGGCAAATCCAGGTGCTCAAAAGGCTCCAGATACCAATCACATGATTCTTACAGGTCAAAGCAATGAGGTTCCTCCACCTCCAAATCTGGAGGAAACAAAGCACAACCCTGCAGTAAGCAGTCTCAATGACTTTCCTCTACCATCACCAAGCAGTCATCTTTTGGCAGCCCCCTTGGGGGGAAAACTAACACTTCATGCTCAAAATTGGCAGTTAATTACCCAGGACAAGTGGGTATTAAACATAGTATCCCAGGGGTACAGATTTAATTTCCATACTTTGCCAATTCCAAATGGATGGCCAGATCTGCCACAAAATCAGTGGGCAGAGGCCCAGAAACAAATCATGTCCCTCATGGATATGGGGGCTATTCATCCGGTACCAGAAAAAGAAAAAGGACAAGGTTTTTATTCAAGACTTTTCCTGGTACCCAGAAAAGACAGTTCATGGCATCCAATACTGGACTTATCGATTTTGAACATGTTCCTGGACATTCCAAAATTCAAGATGCTGACTTTACAACAGCAACTGCGTATGCTAGGCAGGAATGTTTGGTTAGTAACTCTAGACTTAAGAGGCATACCTGCATATCCCAATAAGGGAATCATGCAGAAGATACCTCTGCTTCAAAGCAGGTTTTTTGCATTACCAATTCTCTGCACTGCCCTTTGGCTTATATATTGCGCTCAGGGTCTTTACAAAGTGCCTGGCACCAGTAATTGCATTCTGCAGACAAAGAAGCATTCAAATTTATCCTCATCTGGACGACTGTCTCATTCAAGCAGAGGACAAGGACACTCTCTTATTCCACATCTGGCATTTGTAAAAAGGCTTCTAGCATGCCTAGGGTACACCATAAACGAAAATAAATCACAACTGGTACCCTCTCAAATAATTACATTCCTGGGTGCAAGCTTGAATACAACTGCCCAGATGGCTTACCTCATGCCAGACAAACAAAGGCACCTGACAACATACTTCAAACAGATGGCAACAAAAACCCAGTTATCTGCAATACAAAATCTGCAGGCTTTGGGGTTCATGGCATCCTACATTCTACTAATTCCATATGCAAGACTGCATATGAGGAAACTGCAGTGGTACCTAAAAAGTTTATGGAGTCAACATGGTCACTGTCTGGAAACAATGATTTTTCTCATTCCCTGCCTACAACAGGAGTTTCTTTGGTGGGCAGAGACATGTCACCAAAACAAGGGGCTATCATTCACTCTACCCCCTGCCACCCAAACCCTGACTACAGACGCATCAGACTATGCTTGGGGGGCCCACCTGGCAGGGAGATGCATTCAGGGCAAACGGAGCCCAAACCAAATGCATCTGCATTTCAACCAGAAAGAGATGCTAGCTGTTAAGAATGCTCTGACAGCCTTCAAGGACTTAATTCATCCAGGACAACAACTGATAGACAGACAAAACCACAGTTATGTGGTACATAAGCAGGGAGGTACACATTCCTACCCCCTTTGCAGACTAGCCATGGCCTTGTGGAACACAGCCTTGACTTACCAAGTACATCTTCAAGCTCATTTCCTGCCAAGAAAGCAAAATAGTCTGGCAGACGACCTAAGCAGAAATCTTATGGACCCGCACAAATGGAAACTGGATCCACAAATCTTCAGCATGTAAACACAGAAATGGGGGAGCCCAGACATAGATCTATTTGCCTCTCCCCAAAATTATCAGTTGGACAAATTCTGCACAAGAACTCATCACAAAAAATCATGGAAAGTGGATGCCCTATCCTTCAGCTGGAAAAATCTGTCAGTCTGTGCTTTTCCCCCCTCTGCCTCTATTCTCCAAGGTCTTACTAAAAGTCAAATAGCGAGGGTTGCTGCTATACTGGCAAATGCTCGTACAAGCAGTATAAAATCAAGGTTAAAATAAATCAAAGTTGCAGGACTGAGCGAAGACAAGTAGTAACGCAGAACTTAAAAAAACAAAGTACTTTATTGTAAATAATTGACAAGATAAGCGCTTTCGCTGTGCAGCTTCATCAGATCTTACATTAATTCTCAGATTCTACATCTTATATATACTCAAATTCTTATTAATTAATCAATCAACTGAGTTAATTGATGTGATTACTTAAAGAAGCAGACAGGCATCATAAAACCTAGCTTAGTGAATAAATCTATTAAATGGCAAATATGAATAAAATCCTTTACCTTACAATATTTATATACAATACTGTTTTAATGTATATTTATGAAAATGTAAAAAATATATAAAAAATATACATCCATGCCTACATGAAACAGAATTATATACCTAGTATCAAACATATGAAATCTCATATATATTTAGGTAGGTATATGTGT
>NC_056741.1:1643153124-1643155748 GCF_019279795.1 Protopterus annectens | reverse complement strand
ACAACAAAAAACAACATGTATATAAACACTTGCCAAAAACAACATATCAAACCATAGTAAACTCACCCCACCTAAGTATATATACCAACTCCAGCATCACACTACAGTGGGTAAAAGGGCATATCTCTTCAAGATGGGTAAGTGTTTACCTGCCCTGGAATAATTTATGCTTTTAAACTTTCAATATGATAGTCTCAAGATACTGAAATTTGACAATTTTAGTATTTGAAGGCTTCAAAGTGAAACCATATACATATTTGCTCATATATGTACATTCCTTTTAGTTACATTGATGTTCCTGTTAAACTTTCACTGTGGCATAATTTTACACCCTGTTATGTGATGTTACCATTCTGTAAGTACTTTATATATCAACTACTAGTATGTTTACTGTTACTGCCTAGAATTTTTTCTGTACGTACAATTGTATTTTAATTATGAGTATATTTACTGTTACGGTCTTGGAGCTTTTCTCCTTGGGCCTCCACTGAAAACGGGCTCCCAGCCCAGTCGGACACTACCCCATTAGCAAATGTAATAAATAAATAAACAAACAAAAAAACACACATTATTTCTAACAACTGGAAATTTTAGAGGGAAGCAAAGATTTACAATCCATTGTGGGGACCCAACCAAGGTTTGTATATAAAAATCAAAATAATTTAAAAAACATTTTAGAAAGCGACAAACTTGTTCATTGTCCCAACATCACACAGAAAAGATGGGGCATGTACAAGTGTGGGAACTGTAACATATGTAGATACATTTCTGAAGGTCCCTTAATTAATTTAGGACATTTGCCTTTCACTCAAAGTTCCAGGGCATTTTAACTGTAAGAGTAAAGGAGTTGTATACACTGATGTGTGCAAACTGTTGTGCATTCTACATTGGTATGACTACAAGAGCCCTATGCATTAGAATAACGGAAAATTGCAATATTAGAAAACAAGACAAAATAAATGCTTTTTATAAACATACTATCACCTGTCCCATGTTCAAACAATTTTTGTTTTCTGTGCTGGAGCAAGGAAGTCATGATTTTAGGGGTGAAATTTTCAAAACAAATCCTGAACAAAAGGAGGCTTTATAGCAAATCAGATTAAATTCAGATAAAAACAAAACTGGTATAAATGATGCTGTTAGCATTAAATGTTTTTTAAAAGACCATAGAGTCTGTATAAGGAAATAACTTCCTATGCTTTGAAATTTTACTGATTAATTGCTTAACTGTTTAAGTGGAAAGACGTGTTTATTGGTATAGAGGCATTTCAAAACTGTTTTGAAATGCGATGTAGAGATTGTACATTTTATTCTGAAGTTTGGTTACGAAAGCGTGGATTAAAGGTTTTTATTCAGCTAACATCATGTGGATTTCACTTTTTTCTTCTGCATCCTCCAGTCTTTTTTTGGTTCTTAATGTCATAGAGGTGCTCTGTTTCACATGAGCTGGTAGTCTATTCCAAAGACATGCAGTTGTTGGGAGATATATCTGTCCTTCCAACATGACCTATGTTAGTCACAGGCCATACTTTAAGCCCTCGAAACAGGAAACCCTAGACCCATTTAATTTACGAATATGCAGGAAGCTCATTAGGTTTGGGTCTTGTGTTGCTCTGTAGGCCAGGCATAACTTTCCTCTAACAAGTCTGTACGATGCAGAGTATAGTGACATGGATTTTAGTCTGTCTAAGGTAGATGCTAGAGGCCCTTGACCTTCTTTTGTTAGAGACATCTGAGGTCTCTCTAATTGCTGTAGGTGCTTAGTATGGTACGTATCAAATGGGGCGTTACATTTAATTATGGGCCAGATGGTGCCAAGTACGGGGGATATAACTTTATTTGTTCTCAAGGAGATGCCTTTACTAATCAAGTGAGCAATGTGGAAAGCTTTCCTTACAATGGTAGACATGTGGTGGTCAAAGTTCAGGTCGCAGTCAACCTGTGATCTCAGATCCCTTAACACTTCATGGTACTTAGGGCATGGTTATTGATTTGATACTGTGAAGGGACATTGTTTGTGACAAAAGGAATGATGATGCATTTCCTGGTCTTCAGTTTGAGACTGACTAATACAACAGTCACTGATCTGTGTGAGACCATCCTGGAGTATAAGGACATAATTTGGGGATTCAATGATTGCACCTAATTTGCAATAGTCTGCAAACTTGGTCAGCCACAACCCTTTAATTTTGACCTGAACTTCTGAGAAGTAAATATTTAACAGAATGGGGCCCCACCACTGACTTATGTGGCACCTCACTGGTAACAGGTCTGCTGGTTGATGTGGAGCCACCCACTTTGATAGAGAGTATATCCAGTTTTTGAGCCAGTTGGAACCCATCTTACAACAAAGGGGTTTACATTCAGTTTATCAGTAATGCCTGAATATGGGATGTTGTCTAAAGCCTTTGCCAAGTCTATGTATGCTGTGTGCACAGATTTACCCTCATCAATGGCCTTGGTCACACTTTCAAAAAAATCCACCAGATTTAACAGGAAGGATCTGCCCTTCAAGAAGCCAAATTGGGTAGGATCCAGGGTTTAGAGGTCACCTATGTCTTTGTTTATGAGGTCCATAATGATAAGTTCCATGGCCTTACAGATGAAGCTGGTCCGACTTATAG
>NC_056741.1:1643143124-1643148124 GCF_019279795.1 Protopterus annectens | reverse complement strand
GTAGCAGGCTCCAAATCCAACTTCAGACCAGTGACAAGTGGAGTACCACAGGGTTCAGTCCTGGGTCCTCTCCTGTTTGGTATCTACTTCTCTTAAGTACAGGCTAACACAGAAGGTCTTTGGCTAACGAAGGTCGCAGATGACTGCAAACTATGAGCCACAATCGAAACTCCCAACTATGTGGACATCCTAAAAAAAGGGCCTCACTGAGACAGATGCCTGGTGTTAAAGCCATGGCCTCAAGCTCAATGCCAAAAAGTGCAATGTCATCCCCTTTGGTAAAAACTCTGTACCCATGAACTACAACATAGGCGCTAATATACTCAACATCGAAAGTGTGATAAGAGACCTTGGGACACAGGCGGACAGTAGTCTCTCCTTTGAGAATCCCATCACCACAGTAGTCAGGAAATGCTTCTACATGGCACACCTCATCACAAAAGGTTTCTCATCCAGAAAAAAAAAAAAAAGAGAGAGAGGTCATTGTTCCTCTCTACTCATCACTCAGACCCATTATAGAGTACAACGCCCCTTTTGGTATGTACCTCACAAGACATCTAAAACAACTGGAAAGGCCGCAGAAATACTTCACAGAGAATTACCAGCCTCAAACAGATGCCCTACGCAGACAGTCTCAAAAAACTCCAGTTTTACTCCATTGCATATCGCCTACTCAGAGGTGATCTCTGCCTAACATACAAAGCTATGTCAAACCCACAGCTGTTGGACATGCTCCACTTAAAGAAATCCCAATCCCTCCGAGCTATACCCTCTAGGGACCTAAACATAGTCACCACAATAAACAGAACATGCCGGAAGGATAGATTCCTGTCCCACAGACTTCCCATACTCTGGAATAAACTACCTATCTATATCAAACAAAGCTCCTCATTAGCACTCTTAAAGAAAAATCTTGATGATTGGACGGGAAATAGGAAATTCACCCTGGGATCACTTTTGTGGCTCTGCTCGACAATGGCACAGGAAAATAATTTTCTTCGGTGGCAAAAGCCAGGGTACCTTTTTGGCTGGGCTTGTATAGGCCCAGAGGCCGATAGCCTAGTACCTACCTATGGAAAAAAAAGAGCAACAGTAACACAAGTCATAAAAAAGGTCCATGGACTTACCTCAGTGAGTGCACAGAAAAAAAGAAAGGAAGGTGCACTTATCAAAATAACAGCATAACAGAAATCTGGCTTGAGTGAAACATAAGTATATTTTTACTGTTTTGTGTCTAATGGTGCGGTTTCTCTGTTCAGCTGCATGTATATACATACATCGGGTTTATTTACTTTTACATTAATGGTAACCCATTCTGCATACAGAAAAATTCATGGTGTGGGTCATGTCTCTGTCGGAAGGAAGCCAACACCATTGTTTTATTCCTTTGTTGAGGCATTCACTGTAATCCTAGGTCTTTGCTCTTACAAACTACGAAAGTTGGTAGAACAAGTTTTGGATTAGCATGAATTTCTGAAGGGTTTGATGTCTGAAACTGAAAGGTCTGTCATTATTTTCTAACTTCAGTCTTTGTCACTGATTTGAGAGAAAACCACAATTATATGAAAAACGGACAAATAATGAGGTAAAAATCTGGTCATTCTGTGAAAATCTGTACTGTTGAGAGATATGTAGGAGTGCAATCGTCTACTTGCTTTGTGGTCAGAACAGAAAAATACAAAGGAAAAAGCAGTATTTTTGCTGAGGAAAAAAGAGAGAAAGTATAGTTTTGTACCTACCATTAATGTAGATGTTCGAGTGTTGACATTGCAGTCATTACACTTTGGTTATCCTGCTGTCAGGCGGTTCCCCAGTCGGCCAGAGTTCCAAAGTCTTGGTCCGGCATCGGTTGCTGTCACCTCCTCCCTGACGTCAGTGCGACAGGGGGTATATAAGATGCAGCTGACGCCATTTTCTTCAGCTTTTCTTGCCCCAGATGTCAGGTGCCCCCAAATAGGTAGGCAACTCAAACTGCTAATAAAACAAAGAAAAGCTAACAAAAAGTTTCAGTTACCAGCAAATACCCCCCTAAATGTAGTAAAGGGTAGTAGACCTAGGTACGAAATAGCAATGAAGAGGGGATGGAGGGAGGGTAACCTGGACTGCAGCAGTGTCAACACTCCAACATCTACATTTATGGCAGATACAAAACTGTACTATGTTCATCGTGTTACACCACTGCAGTCATTACACTTTGGTAGAATCCCAAAGCTGAGATAGGGTGGCTGGTTCTATAATGCATTAGGGGTGGCTATAAGGCCCTGCAGGACTGCAGAGGTGAAGCCAGCTCTGGATATGGAGTACAGAGGCAGATGGTAATGCTTGGTGAAGGTATGCACAGAGCTCCATGTTGCTGCTTCCAAAATATCCTTGGTAGGTACTCCTCTGAGGTAGGCCGTTGATGTGGCTGTTGCCCTGGTGGAGTGAGATCTAATGCTAGTAGGCACAGGTTTCCCATGGTGCGTATAGCAGAAACTTATACAATGTCCTATCCATTTGGAAATAGTCCGTTTTGAAATGGCTTTTCCCTGTGCTCCTGCAGCATATGCTACCACTAATTGCTCAGATTTTCTGAAAGCTTTGGTTTTGTCCAAGTAGAAGCATTTAGGTTTAGAGAGACACTTGAAACCACCTTAGGCATAAAAATAGGGTTAGTTCTTAAGGACACCCTGTCCTGGTGGAAAATGAGGAAAGGTTCCACTGCCATTAGTGCCTGTAATTGTGATACTCTTCGTGCTGATGTAAGTGCCAGGAGCAGAGCAGTTTTCCAGGAGATGTATTTTAATTCTGCTGTGCTAGCTGGCGCAAAAGGAGGTAAAGTTAATTTTTCCAAAACGAAGTTGAGGTCCCAAGTTGGAGCAGGTGCTCTACCGGGCTGTCTTATGTTTTTTGCCCCTCTGAAGTACTGTTTTAGCAAAGGATTAGAGAAAATTGGTGGATCCGTGTTGTAATGAGCAGAGATGGCAGAGGCATGGATCTTGATGGATGAAAAGGAGAGGCCTTTATCCAGCATCTCACTCAAATATTGTAGTATCTGAGGAATGTTTGGCACAAGAGGGTCAAGGCTGTGAGCCTGGTTTCAGGAACATAATCTCTTCCATTTATCTGAATAGGCTTTCCTGGTACTAGGCCTTCTGGCCTCCAGGATGATATCCATAACAGCTTTGGAGAGAGGCATTGCTTGCTTTGCTAAGGTATCTTCCATGCAGCGAGGTTTAAGGTCCTTAGCTGGCTGTGGAGAATCTGATTGTTGTTCTGAGAGAGTAGATGTGGTGTTTGAGGCAAAATCCAGGGTGGTCCTTGTGCCAAGTTTTTTAAGATTGGGTACCAGTGCTGGCGTGGCCAGTCTGGTGCAATCAGGATCATTTTTGGCCCCTCTTGCCTGGCTTTTATGAGTACCTGTGGAAGAAGAGGCAGTGGTGGGAATGCATATACTATTAGATTTTTCCAGCTAAATGAGAGGGCATCCACTTTCTATGCTTGTGGATGGTAACTCCTTGTGCAGAATTTCTGTAGCTGGCAATTCTTTGGTGATGCAAACAGATCTACGTTCAGGCTCCACCATTTCCATGTTATCATTCTGAATATTTGTGGATTCAGTTCCCATTCGTGTGGATCCAAGATATTTCTGCTTAAGTCGTCTGCCAGTGTGTTTTTTTCTCCTGGCAGGAATTGTGCTTGTAGATGAACTTGATAGCTTATAGCTGTGTTCCACAAGGTCATTGCTGGTCTGCAGAGGGGGTATGAATGGGTGCCCCCTTGCTTGTTTATGTACCACATGACTGTGGTGTTGTCTGTCTTTAGTAGTAGTTGTCCTGGATGTAGCAGGTCCTTGAAAGCTATAAGGGCATTTTGTACAGCTAGCATCTCTTTTTGGTTGATGTGAATATGCTTTTGTTCTATAGGCCACTTGTCCTGAATGCATTTTCCTGCCATGTGTGCTCCCCCAGGCATAATCCGATGCATCTGTTGTCAGTGTTTGCCTGGGTATGGGTTGAGTAAAAGGCTGTCCCTTGTTGAGGTGACAAGCTTGAGCCCACCATCGAAACTCCTTCTGAAGGAAAGGTATTAGTGGTATAACTGTTTGCAAATTTTGACAGTGTTGATTCCTTACATTCTTTAGGTACCATTGTAAGTTTCCTCATATGCAGTCTGGCATATGGAATTAGTAGTATGCAAGATGCCATGTAGCCCAAGGCCTGCAGAATTTTTCTTGCAGGGAGTTGGGTCTTTGTTGCCATCAATTGAAAATATTGAGTCAAATGTCCTTGCTTGTCTGGTGTGAGATAAGCCATCTGGGCCGCTGTGTTCAAGCTGGCACCCAGGAATATTATCTCTTGTGAGGGCACTAGTTTTGATTTCTTTTCATTTACTGTGTATCCCAGGCAATTTAGTATTTTTTTACAAACGCCAGATGCTTTAGGAGAATGTCTTTGCTCTCTGCTTGAATTAGGCAGTCGTCCAGGTATGGATAAATTTGAATTTCTCTTTGTCTGCAAAATGCAATTACTGGTGCCAGGCACTTTGTGAAGACCCTGGGCACAGTAAACAAGCCAAAGGGCAGTGTAAAGAATTGATAATGTATTGGACCAGCTATGAATCGGAGGTATCTTCTGGAGTTTTGTCTGATAGGGACATGCAGGTATGCCTCCTTGAGGTCCAAAGTCATGAGCCAAGCTTGCTTGTCCAGCATGGGAAGAAGCTGCTGTAATGTCAACATTTTGAATTTCGGGACATCCAGGTAAGTGTTTAGAGATGAAAGATCCAGAATAGGTCTCCAGGCTTGGTCTTTTCTGGGTACCAGAAAGAGCCTAGAGTAAAATCCTTGTCCTTGTTCCTGTGGAGGTACCTTATGAATAGCTCCCATGGTTATGAGTGCTGTAATTTGTTTTTGAGCCTCTGCCCATTAATTTGGTGACAGATCTGGCATTCCTTTTAACCTTGGCAGAGTGTGAAAGTGGAATCTGTAACCATGTGAAATGATATTGAGAACCCATTTG